>NC_140181.1:73844608-73859608 GCF_963971535.1 Notolepis coatsorum
TCTGTTATAATAAATGTATATTAGTGCTAGGGACTACATTTATCAAAGGTGTAGCGCCGAAGAATGGAAGTCGGAGGCAGTGTCTCAAGAGAGAACGTGGAAACTTTAATGAGCTCGAAGGTACAACATATCACTATAACGTTACTAGCAGAACTGAATGCAGGTGGCAGGATGGCCACCAGGTATAACGTCCGTGTGGAACCAAAGTTCCTAACAACAGATCCGTAGGTGAATTATGTCTGTATCTAATCACCACAAAGGTCATATTAAAACAGACACATTCTTCACACTCATCAGGCAAACGT
Organism: Notolepis coatsorum; assembly: GCF_963971535.1. Lineage (NCBI taxonomy): Eukaryota > Metazoa > Chordata > Actinopteri > Aulopiformes > Paralepididae > Notolepis > Notolepis coatsorum. Next base: position 73,844,914 of record NC_140181.1, read on the forward strand.
GAGTGTATTCAGCTCATGTGCCTTTTACCATGGTTTAGAATCAGGAGCCTGTTGCACCAGCTGTTGTGTACGTTTAAACTTGACCAATTATAATTCAAACTCATTTGTGATTTACACATAGTAGTAATAATAATAATAATAATAATACATTTATTTTATATATCGCCTTACATAAGGCATCTCAAAGCACTTTACATACATGGCATTATAGCATATGGACAAACACAGTACATGGACAAACACAGTACATGGACTTTCACAATGACAACATGGTGGGGATAATACAGAGAGAGGGAGACAGATAGAGACAAGACACAGAGACAATTTTTAAATAAATAATAATACTATAGGTGTGTACAGATGTGAAAATGTAAGTGATGCAGGGGTGGGGGGGGGGGGGGGGGGGGGTCAGGAGTGAGGGTATGCAAGTTGAACAGGTGGGTTTTGAGGTGGGACTTAAATGTTTCTACGGATGGGGCTTCTTTGATGTGTAATGGGAGTTGATTCCAGAGTCGGGGAGCAGCGGAGGAGAATGATTTGTTTTCTGTGGACTTAAGGCGGTAGTGTGATGTGCTCAGTGAGCGGGAGGGAGTGTAGTGTTGAAGGAGGTTGTAGATGTAATCAGGTGCTAGGGAGTGGAGGGCTTTGTAAGTGAGGAGACAGATCTTAAAGTAAATCCTATACTTGACAGGGAGCCAGTAAAGTGAGGAGAGGACAGGTGTGATGTGGGAGAATTTGGGGCAGCGGGTGATGATGCAGGCTGAGGTGTTCTGAACTAGTTGAAGTTTATGGAGGGATTTTGATGTTGAGCCAGTGAGTAATGCATTACAGTAATCTAGACGGGAGAAAATGAGGGCATGAACCAGCTTTTCAGTGTCGGAGGGGGACAGTAGTGGTCTAATACGGGAAATGTTCCTGCATACTGTATAATATAGTGGAATAAAAGCAGATGCAACACAGAAATAGGTTACAACTCTAAGTAACAACTAGTTACACATGCCCTGAGGTGTAAATAATACAATGCCATACTCCATTCTCTACACTGGCTTCCCGTCTCCTTCAGGATAGAGTACAAGGTCTCCATCCTTACCCATCAGTGCATTCACAGCAACACCCCCCTATGTAAAGGAACTCATCGCTCCCCCGACCTCTACCCACTCCCTCTGCTCTGGAAACTCAAACACACTCAAATTCAAACACAAGACGAACCTCCGCACCATGGGGGGACCGGGCCGCGTGTATATTTTCCCTAACGGAGTTGCACTTCCGCGTTCGGTTTGTGCAATCTGATTGGCCACTGACGTTTTTTTCAGCGCCAATCACGTTACTCCTAACAATCGCGCCAGCAGGCTGTTACCCAAACCCTAACCTTAACCAACTAACCCTAACCCTAACCTTAACCAACTAACCCTAACCATAACCTTAACCCTAACTTTAACCAACTAACCCGAACCCTAACCGTAACCAACTTCGAAAGAGAGCGACTTCGAAAGAGTCGCCAAGATTAACCAGTTTGTTAGGAGTAACGCGATTGGCGCTGAAAAAAAACGTCAGTGGCCAATCAGATCGCACAAACCGAACGCGGAAGTGCAACTCTGTTAGGGAAAATATACGCGCGACCGGGCCTTCTGTTCAGCTGCTCCTCGGCTGTGGAATGCCCTCCCAGACCATCTGAGAGCACCACAGTCCGTTGAGGCATTTAAAAGGGGACTAAAAACATTTATTTCTAACAAGGCATTTGCCTAAATGGACCTACTGATGCCTTGTGTGTTTTAAAAAATTTGATATTTTCTTTTTTTTAGCTGTCTAGAACTGACTTTGATCTGAATGTTTCTTTAATTTCATTGGTTGTTTTATTCATTTTTATTTTTATTATCTTTATCTCCTTTCATGTAACACTTTGAGATTTGTTACAAATATAAAGTGTGTTACAAATTAAATGTATTATTATTATTATTATTATTATTATTATTATTATTATTATTATTATTATTATTATTATTATTATTATTATTATTATTATTATTATTATTATTATTATTATTATTATTATTAATTAGTGTTACAAAGGGTCAGATTAAACCGAATATATGTATTTATTGATTGATATATATTGCATAATATTTGTATATCGTTTGATATCCCTTGTATATTCTTTGTACATATACACGGAATATCCCTTTAGCCTACTATAGCCCATAATATTTCATTCTCCTATTGGATGGCGTGCCACCAGCGCCAGTGACTTACCCCTAGAGCCGGCTTGAAAGCTACCGACACGACTTGTCTCAACATGCCCGCTTCTGCCCAGGGCTACGAGACAGTGAGCAGGCTGGCACTTGATTATTCCCCGTACATATAAATATGGCGTAGGTGAATACTGAGTTAGTTCGCCCCTTTTCAGTTCGAGTTGAAGTTCAGTCTTGTTCAGTTACCCAAGTGACGTCTCACCCACTATGCAACGTGCGGTAGGGCTTGTATTGCCTCAAATAGAGTCGTGTTATCCTACTACGTTTGTTCAACGTATCGTTCGCTATTTACTAGTAAGCCTTCATTACGAGTCAAAGACCACGTGAAGTGGGTAATTGTGTGTCTACATAGAGCACTTATTGCCGCGTGCTAATAGGATAGTAACGTCAAGTTCAACCGTGGACCACCGCGCACCGGAGGATCTCCCCGGCGCCAGCAGAGCCACTTTCCGGCAGGATTATTATTATTATTCTTCATTGCTTTGACTGTGGCTGCTGGAGCAGAGAACCGTCTACCCCGCTGCTGTGTGGGATCTACCGTGAGGACATCATTCGAGCCCGTCTCAAGGAGAGACTCCACGGCTTCACCTGTGCGGCGCGCACCCTGGGATTACAGCTGCCGTTTTCATCCGCTGCTCCAGGGAGTAAGATCGCCCCCCCGAGCAGGGCTTGTTGAAGTCCCTGTAGAACCCATTGACTTTGCATAGAGCATTGCCTCCCCCTGCTGGCTTACAACCGGTAGTACCCCCCTTTCAGTATCTCCAGCTATCTCTCCAGAGTACCAGAGATATAATTCCTAATATTCAGTATTGACTTGCCTACGCACATTCTTTGCCTTATAAGCGCATCTAAGTAATGTAATATAGTATTCTTTGCTGTAATAAATATTCTAAACGAGTACTTGTGTGGAAACCGTTTCATTGTGGAGGAGTTCTCATCTGATATACTTGTGTACGGTATGGCCAGTAATGTACATAAGACGGTAGTGGTTTAATGATACCATACTTGATTAATACAGTCAGGGAATTGTACCCCTCAGTTACAATTGGTCCTTCGAGCCGGAGAATAATTAGCGTAATATTAATATAATATTAATATTGACATGGCCGATGACGAACACTCCACAAACGGTTCTCCTAAGCTAGATCGCCCGCAGCGCAGACGGCAGCCACCTCCCTATCTAGAGGCATACGCTGTCAGTCCAATACCTAGCTTCAAAGGGAACTTAAATACGGATAAAATAACTAAAGCGGATAGTAAAATTATGTCCGACCCTATCAACCAGGCTACCCCGCCAACAGAGGCCCTAGTGGGTTCTAATGTAACTGACCAAACTCACGGTGGGGACCAGGAGGGAACTGACACAACTTTATCCCCAGACAACGCCGACGAGGTAGTCCCCGGAGCGCTCCAGGATAAAGAAAGCCCTCCCGGGATGGAACCCGACCCACCACAAGAAGAGACGCGCACCCAGGAGATGGATCTCCTCGGTACGCAACAGGAGAACGGGTCTCCAACAAGTACTGCCGGGAGCCGATCGCCCCGAACGGCGTCTTCCCCCAGCGCGGCGGACAAGATGCTGGCGCAAGCACTCATCGCCACCCTGGCAGCCTCCACCGAACGCGATCGACTTCAAGCGCAACAGACGCGCGAGCGCGAACATTTTGCAGGCGAGCGAGAGCGCTTCCAGGCGCAACAAAGGAGTGAAGACGACCGCATAAGACTGGAGACCAGACGCCTCCAGACAGAAGAGAACATTGAGAGAAGCCGCGCCGATGCACAGCACGCCGCCGCCAATGCACAGCACGCCGCCGCCAATGCACAGCGCGACGTCGCAAATGCCCAGCGCTACGCCGCCAACGCACAGCGCGACGCTGCCCAGGCCAGCGCCAATGCGCAGCGCGACGTCGCCAATGCCCAGCGCGAAGCAGCGCGCGACGCAGCCCATGCCCAGCGCGAGGCAGAGCGCGACCGGCTGCAGGCGGAGCTGATGGACAAACTGGTTGCCATGGCGACACCCCCTCACTCCGCACGGAGCTCTCAGAGATCGTCAAGACATGGGTCTAGGACACATTCCCCTACCCGACGAAGCGACCCGGGACCCCGCCAACAGGAGGATCCTGTCCACGTCTCCGAACCCACTCCCCGGCCGGTCCATACGAGACCCAGCAACCGGGAAGAACCGGACCACGCCGAGAGACTGAACAGAAGACTCCAGGTCCTAGCAGAGGGAGAGGAGGAGGAAGAGGAGGAATGTCAAGCCGACCAGCAGCAACGTACTCTGGCCCAGGAGGCCCAGTACAGCCCCGACCAGCAGCAACGTACTCTGGACCAGGAGGTCCAGTACAGCCCAGAAGTTAGCCCCGAGGCCCTGCGCTACAAACCCCCGACTCCACTCACGGGTGAGTTTGACGCACCGTCAGCCCAGAGGAACAGCACCTGGGTACCCGACCTTCGGTACCCACCAAGTACCAGCCCAAGACGACACGCAAGAGGAGACTCGCCTAGGAGGCCTCTTCCCCAACGCTCACCGATGTGCCAGTCATCCATGGCATCGTACCTTGGCACACCGACGTTTCCAGACTTCACCCATGAGAACCGAGCACAGTACACGGAGCTACGGATGTGCTTAGAGACAATGATGGTTGATGTAGCTGATGAACGCCACAAGTATGCTACCCTATTGAAGCACCTCAAGGTGCCCCGAGCGCACAATATAGCGATGGCCTATGCCAACTCTACTACCCCATACACAGCGGCTCTAGCAGCACTCGACCAACGTTATGGACGCGTATGGGACTATGTGATACAGGAGATAAGAGACATTGACCGTCTCCCCCCAGCCAGAGACAACAGAGCATTAGATGACCTGTCTATCAAGGTACAGTCCCTGGTAGGGATGCTGGGGTCCCAAAAGGAAAAGGGTATCTACGAACTGTACGCTAACTCCAACGTAGAGAGGATATTAGAGAAGCTCCCTCCCCCCCCCCCCCCCCCCCCCCCGCCCCCCCCCCCCCCCGACAAGAGCGCTTCAGGCGGCAGAGAGACCACCGCGACCCCAACGGTCCAGAGGCATCCCTCCTAGACCTATCTGAGTTCCTCGCCAGGGAGGTCAGTAGCCTACGACTCGACACGTTCGTATGGAGTGGACCAAGCCCAAGACTCGGACCTCGGGGACAAACGGATAACCGCCGGTTGGTGACCGTTATGCACCAAGCCGAATCAGTACCACACAAGAACCACAACACCCCCTCGACGAAAGAGGACCAGTGGAAGATTGAGTGCCAGTACTGTGAGGGAGAACATCGGCTGTACCAATGCGACACCTTCGGGAAGCTGACCACGGACGAGGTGAGTCAGTGGACCAAGGACCACCGCCGCTGCTTCCGCTGCGCGCGCAGCCACCTAGCAGCTGAGTGCCGCTTGAAGAAGAAGTGCAGCAGGTGCGGTGGCACCCACTTGGAGGTCCTGCATGACATCAATAGGCGTCAGCCAGGACAACAGAGTGGGCCCGTCGCGGTGATGTACCATGCCGAGGCGGTGGCACCAGTACCGAAGAGCCACCAGACCGCTCCCTACTGTACCTACTGCGACGGCGGACACTGGCTGGCACAGTGCGCCGAATATAAGACACTGAACCCCGTCCAAGTTAACCAGTGGCGTGAGGCGGCCCAGGCGGGCGCCGCTTACCACGCAGGGGCGGCCCAGGCGGGCGCCGCTTACCGCGCAGCACGGTGCGGAGCCCACCAGAAGGTCCAAGGCAACCAACCAACAGGAGTGCTCCACATTGACCAGCATAGCGGGACCCCCCGTGTGCTCCTCAAAGTGGTCAGGGTGCTCCTGAGCTACGAGGACAAGGTCCTGGACACTTACGCCGTCCTGGACGATGGGTCTGAAAAGACTCTCCTCCTCGCTTCCGCAGCAGCCCAGTTGGGCCTGCGGGGTGTCAAAGATACCATGACCATACGCACCATCAGAAGGGACCAGAAGACCATAAAGGGTGAAAAGGTCTCCTTCAAGATAGCAGCGGTGGACCAGCCCGAGAAGCAGTATAGTATAACTAACGTCTTCACTAGCCACGACATAGGCCTGTCTCAGTACACCTACCCCATCCCACAGCTGATGGCTAAGTATGTGCACCTACGTCAACTACCTATACCGCTTATCGACGGCACCACACCGACCCTGCTCATCGGCTCCGACCACGCGGACCTCATTCTCCCAATTGAGGCGGCCCACGTCGGACCCAAAGGATGCCCAGTCGCGGTTCAGACCCGTCTGGGATGGACGCTCCAGGGCCCCCTCTACGGACTTGACAGTCAACCCACGTCTACACGCTGCCTACACACAGAGGCGAGCGACACCGGCCTCTCCCCCGTACAGCAGAGGCTATTGACATTAAGCGAGAGGCCCGTGAGAGAACCGTGGGCATCAGAGGGAGTTCGGAACTCCACCCCCCTCAGCTGCGCTCCAGACGTAGCTGACCTCGAACCCAGCACCCCAAGCGACTCCTTGACGGTGCGGCCGGGACCGGCCCCTCCTCAGACGGGGTACAGAGCAAACAAGAGAAACAGACGGAGGAGGAGGAGGCACAGCCAAGCACAGATCAAAGCAGTCTCAGGCCCGCTCCCTCCTAAGCACCCCTTCATCCCGTCCAGTCGTCATGACCATAGACCAGTCACTACCCCGAGCTGCGTGGCCGGCCGGCCGCGTAAGCAAAGTGACCACTGGTGCCGACGGAAAGGTCAGAGTGGCGGAAGTGCTCGGCCAAGGGCGGACCTACAACCGACCCGTGGCGAGGCTGATAGAGTCGCCAAGGCTCCCCGACTCGCTTAATGACGACCATGACCCATGACCTTGTGAACTGACCGACCCCTCACAACGGACATTGAGTAGTGGACAGTGCGGTTAATCTGTCTCTGCTTAGCTAATTAGGTGGGACTAATTAGGGGGCGGCTGTTACAAAGGGTCAGATTAAACCGAATATATGTATTTATTGATTGATATATATTGCATAATATTTGTATATCGTTTGATATCCCTTGTATATTCTTTGTACATATACACGGAATATCCCTTTAGCCTACTATAGCCCATAATATTTCATTCTCCTATTGGATGGCGTGCCACCAGCGCCAGTGACTTACCCCTAGAGCCGACTTGAAAGCTACCGACACGACTTGTCTCAACATGCCCGCTTCTGCCCAGGGCTACGAGACAGTGAGCAGGCTGGCACTTGATTATTCCCCGTACATATAAATATGGCGTAGGTGAATACTGAGTTAGTTCGCCCCTTTTCAGTTCGAGTTGAAGTTCAGTCTTGTTCAGTTACCCAAGTGACGTCTCACCCACTATGCAACGTGCGGTAGAGTAGGGCTTGTATTGCCTCAAATAGAGTCGTGTTATCCTACTACGTTTGTTCAACGTATCGTTCGCTATTTACTAGTAAGCCTTCATTACGAGTCAAAGACCACGTGAAGTGGGTAATTGTGTGTCTACATAGAGCACTTATTGCCGCGTGCTAATAGGATAGTAACGTCAAGTTCAACCGTGGACCACCGCGCACCGGAGGATCTCCCCGGCGCCAGCAGAGCCACTTTCCGGCAGGATTATTATTATTATTCTTCATTGCTTTGACTGTGGCTGCTGGAGCAGAGAACCGTCTACCCCGCTGCTGTGTGGGATCTACCGTGAGGACATCATTCGAGCCCGTCTCAAGGAGAGACTCCACGGCTTCACCTGTGCGGCGCGCACCCTGGGATTACAGCTGCCGTTTTTATCCGCTGCTCCAGGGAGTAAGATCGCCCCCCGAGCAGGGCTTGTTGAAGTCCCTGTGGAACCCATTGACTTTGCATAGAGCATTGCCTCCCCCTGCTGGCTTACAAGCGGTAGTACCCCCCTTTCAGTATCTCCAGCTATCTCTCCAGAGTACCAGAAATATAATTCCTAATATTCAGTATTGACTTGCCTACGCACATTCTTTGCCTTATAAGCGCATCTAAGTAATGTAATATAGTATTCTTTGCTGTAATAAATATTCTAAACGAGTACTTGTGTGGAAACCGTTTCATTGTGGAGGAGTTCTCATCTGATATACTTGTGTACGGTATGGCCAGTAATGTACATAAGACGGTAGTGGTTTAATGATACCATACTTGATTAATACAGTCAGGGAATTGTACCCCTCAGTTACAATTAGTAATGACTTTATATCCAAACTAGTTAAGTCAGTGTGTCCAAACGTCCTTCACCGGGGGCCACATACACCTGTCCTGACTGTGGTGGGAAGTTTGTTCCACCATTGTGGAGCGAGGACAAAGAATAGCCTGCTTCGCTTTGATGACCCAGGAGCTCCAATAGCAGTGGGTCTATCTACTATGCTAATATGTCTATAGCATGCCAAACAATATAACTTACCCTTAGCTGCCAGTTCTGGTTGTACAGAACTAGGACGTTTCTTTTGATAAAAGCATCAGCTAAATGACTAAATGTAAATGTAAATGTTATTGTGATGCTGTGCCTGGGCCTGAAGATTGTCTGGCAGGAGGAGGTTTTGTTGTTGAGATGTGGAGAACGTCGCAGAGGTGGCTTTGGTTCTCAGTTGGCTTTTGTTCAGAGTCATCAGAGAAAAAGTTTGCTCGCATACAATTATGTATGTGGAGCTGAACAGACTCATCATTCTTTTTGTGTGCTGCCTCATCAGAGGAAACCTGCCCTTTTCCAAACACTGGTAGAACTAGGGTAGGGGGAGAAGCTGATGTCTGCAGAGAATATCAATCACTTCTAATTGCATTTCAATCACTTGTAATTGCACTCTATCTTCCACTTCCTCTGCGTCAATCGAGAAGGCGGTGGAGAACAGCTTGATGTCTTTCCCAATGGCAGCAAAGTCTTGGAAGCACTGATTCCTCTGGACTTGGCTGTAACCATTCCCCGGTTATGGTGATAGGAATACCGTACCGCTACAAGTGCTGTCCTTCGGATGAGATGGAGAAACCGAGGTAGACTGAATTTGGTCGAAAGAACCCAGGGCTATTGCAAAAAAAAGTAAGTAAAAAGTAAGTAAAAAGTAAGTAGGTAAAGAGGTCACAGATTCCATAGATGGATGGAGAATAGAACAGGCAAATAATTGGTATGAATGTATATATACATGTAATGAAACACATATATATATATATATATATACATGGTAGTAGTAGTATCTAAGGTACATAAGATTTTTTTTTAAATGTAAATAAATAGAGCCAAGAACAACAACAAAAAAGGCATAGGAAAATGGCAGCTATTGAATGGCAGCCATTGAGCCTGTGTAGTGGGGGTGGTGAAGGAGACAATTTATACCCTACATTGTAAAGCGATTTGAGTCTGTCTAAAAAAAGCGCTATATAAATGCAATGAAGAAGAAGAAGGAGAAGTCCTTATTTGCAGGGGTGTAAAGTACTTAGGTAATTGTACTTCGTTACAATACTTAAGTACTGTTTTGGGGGATTTGTACTTTACTCAAGTATTATTAGGTTTGTATACTTGTACTTTTACTCAATTACATTTCAGAGAAAAAAAACATACTTTTTACTCCTTACATTTAAAATGCAGACCTACAAAGTACAAATCTCACAGGTCCAACCATTTTAATTAGTATATTTGTTTCTCTGGCCGAACTAACATTAACGTTAGTAATCCTGCGGCCGCTCTTTATTTAAAAACAGCCAATCAAATCCCCATCAATGGAAAATGAACCCGCCCATACCCATGCTGATTGGTCCTTGTGCAAGACTAGAAAGCGGATCTTTGATCTCTGTCAGACCCCAGGTGGTGAGAGCAGGCAACTGCACCTCCTCATCCATCACTCTCAACATAGGGGCCCCCCAGGGCTGTGTGGGCATCCTCTACTCCCTGTACACACATGACTGTGTGGCACAGCGGAACAACAACACAATCATCAAATTTGCTGACAACACAGTAGTGGTGGGCCTGATCTCTGCAAATGACGAGAGGGCCTACCTGGAGGAGGTCAAGGTTCTATCGGGATGGTGTCAAGAGAACAGCCTCTCCCTGAACGTCAGCAAAACAAAGGCGATGATTGTGGACTTTAGGAGGTCGGGGTCAGGGACTACAGTCCCCTCAGTATCGACAAGGCACCGGTTGAGAGAGTGAACAGTTTTAAGTACCTCGGAGTCCACATATCCGAGGACTTGACATGGACCACACACATTGACACTGTTGTGAAGAAGGCACGGCAACGCCCCTATACTTCCTCAGGCGCCTAAGGAAGTTACAAGTCAGTCAGAAGATCCTTAAGAACTTCTACTCATGTACAATAGAGAGCATCCTGACTGGCAATATCACCTCCTGGTTTGGGAATAGCACCGCACAAGACCGTAGCAGACTACAGAGAGTGGCCCGTTCGCGTGAATATTAAAGGCAACCAACTTGTGTTCAGCTTTTTGTTCAGCGTTTCTCTGATTGGCCACGTGACCGCCCTAGCACACGCCCTTCGCGGCAGAGAGAGACGCGGCAGACGCGGCAGCACTGGGTTTTATCACTGGAGATATATTTCTCACTCACCATTGTATTTTGCGCCATCTGACAATATCATAATGATGTGTTTTCTATATTATATCCACAATCATTCATCTAAAAAATTGTATGGGCGTAATACATGTTAAGATATTCAAAATCGTCACAGCAGTATAGTTTGTTTATACTTCAGAAGTGATGTACAGTGACAAGTGAATCTGGTAGTTGGTTGTTAAAAATGCGAAATAACATAATAACGTTACAGTTTCTAGTTCAGTCAGCAGCCTCGCGAAATAACATTATACATTATGCTCCGCGAAATAACATTATACATTATGCTCTGCGCTTCAATTATACATTATGCTCCGCGCTTCATTCATTCATTTCATAATCAGTCAGCAGCCTGCGTCCTCCGAAATAACATTATACATTATGCTCCGTGCTTCATTCATTCATTTCATAATCAGTCAGCAGCCTGCGTCCTCCACTGATGCAGCAGTTTCTAGTTCAGTCAGCAGCCTCGCGAAATAACATTATACATTATGCTCTGCGAAATAACAAGGATTTCATTTGGGACCGCTGCCGCTTCCTCCACTGATGGATTTAATTTGGGACGGCTGCCGCTTGCCTGCCGCGTTCGCGGCAAAAGGGGGCGGGGGGTTGCGGCCAATCAGAGAAAAGCTGAACACAAGTTGGTTGCCTTTAATATTCACGCGGCCCGTTCAGCCGAACGCACAATTGGAGGGGGGCTTCAGAAGAAGCTTTTAGCCCCAGGCCATCAGGATGCTCAACGAACAATAACACTATGTAACAACCATCAAATGCACTCACAGCACACACATCCACACGCACACACTCACTTTAAACAAACAACGCACTGCAGCACCCACTTTACCCACTTTAGAACACCTAAACACACTTTATATTTATATTTATTGGTAAAGAATTTGCACTACAACCCATACCTCATTACACCTTACTGTAAATTGTACCTAAATTGTACCTCATCCCATTTCTGCTTTGCACTGTATAGTATATTGTATATTACTATATTGTATAGTATATTGTATGGTAACTCAGTTACTTCTACTCTGCATTGAACATTGTATAGATGTACATACTGAACACTTGTGTCTACGTACTTGACTTCCATTTTATACTTGCTATACTTATTTTATACTTATCTATTTTTGTCTAGCACAGTCTCTGGAGCGTAACAGAAAGAAGCATTTTGTATAAAAGTATTCTGTACTTCTGTATGACAACTAATAAAGAAACTTGAGAAACTTGATTAAACACCTACTATCAGAAGAATAGACAGTCAGGTAAAAAGTTTCTACTTTTACTTTTTAGTAGAAACTTTTTTACTTTTACTCAAGTGTGTTTTTAGCCAGATACTCTGACTTTTACTTGAGTGCGATTTTGAGACGGTACCCATACTTTCACCTAAGTATAATTTCTGGGTACTTTTTACACCCCTGCTTATTTGTCATGCAGATTAACACAAACATGCGAGATGGGCGACACATAGGAACACACACACACATGCATTGGGTCGCCGATGAAATGTCTCTCTGCGACCTATCGCGTCGTCCTTTTCCCCAAGGGCAGCCGGGAGCAGACATGGGCTGCTGTGTGGGGCCGCACCCGAGGACCAATTCAAGTGCTCCTGTCCATCTTTGCCAGGGACACGAAAGCGTTAGCGATCTGTTCTGCATGTTTTTCCATTGGGTTTATTTTATTGGGAGGGGAAACCATTGCGAGCACAGGAGAACATGCAAACTCCATACAGAAAGGCCCAGGAGATACCCCACCTGGGTACCTGGCAACTGTGAGGCGACAGTGTTAACCACTACACCACTGTGCCGCCATTGATCATTCAATTGATTGATCATTCATTCATTCATAAGAGATGTTATTACCAGTGATGGGCAGTAGCTAGCTACAAGTAGCGACGCTACATAGCTTAACTACATTTTTCAGTAGCGTGATGGTAGCGTCGCTACTTTTGAATCAAGTAGTGATCTCTGTAGCGCAGCTAGTTTTCGAATCAAGTAGTGCCGTAGCGTCAGCAAAACGCTACACGCTACATATCCGGAGAAACAGACACACACAAAAAAAAAGTGTCTTTGGTCCTGAGAGTGTCGTGTTCTTCTGTCCTGCAGCTGGATGCTATTGGAGAAAACCCACTATGATTGGTTGGTTGGTTTAGGTATGAGTATGACGACTCACGATTATGCCAAAACATTACGGGTAGGCCAATCAGAGGCAGGATAGGGGGGGACATGCCACTCCAGCTCGGCAAACCAGGAAGTAAAAAGAAATCTAAACACAGACCATGAATGAATGAACGAACCGTTAGTCCGCGCGAAATACCAGAAGGATTCGATGTTTCCAGGGCTGATGGCATTGATGAAGATGATGTCAATAACAACAACATAATGTGTTTATTGTGTCCGCCAAAAACGAAGCTTCTCTCAACATCCCACACGCCCAGCACTAACTTGAGAACACATATATTCAGGTAAGCTGATGAAAAGCTTTACATAAACATTGTCAACTGTTCCCAAACAGCACACATGTCAGTGCACTTTTTGTCAACAGATTTAACTAACATGTTTCACTGTAGGCAGAAAATGAACAATATTATGGGGGTGGAGAAAAGAAAAAACAAACTACCATAAATAGTACATACACTAAGAGGGAAAATATCACCTAGAGCAGTGGTTCTCAACTTGTGGGTCAGGTTGATTGGGTCACATGATTTTGGGGACATGGAATGTTTTGTGAGTTACATATTTAAATACATTTGGTCATTTAGCTGACGCTTTCATTCAAAGCAACTTACAAATTGTGTACAACAAGTCAGCAGGAGTGGTACATCTAGCAGCCAAGGATAAGTAGTATTGTTTGTCTAGCAGTGTCGAGCTTGAGTGTTATACTCTTGAGTACATACTGTACTGTAGTAGTATAGACATATTAGCATAGTTGGTGGTAGTATAGACATGGTAGCATAATAGTAAAATGCAGTAAGACAGTTATTATTAGTTAAAATTCAGATATTGAAGAAGTGTGTTTTTGGTTGATAAAGTGGGCAGGTTTCAGCTAGGAGAGGGTATCAGGCAGCCAGAAGATGCAGAGTTTAGGGATAAATAATACATAAAGATAGAATAGAAAAGAAAAAGACCATTACTGCATCAAAAGTAATCAACAAACTATACTATAAAAACTGATCAAACCAAATGGTCTCTTTCTTTTCTTTTGTAGAGGCTGCACCCAGCTAAACTTGCCTTCCTGGATTTTGTACATAATACAAGTTCATGTTAAAAGGATGACACAAAAAGCCAGACCGAGGGCTTGTTTCAGTTTTATAATAAACAATCAAACTGAGCATTTATTTTGCCTGTCTATTTGTTTGATGGAAACTTGATCATGAAGTTAAAAAAAAAAAAAAAGTAGTGCCGATGTAGCTAGCTATTTTTGCCATGTTCTTGTAGTGTAGCTTGCTACATTTATCTGGGGATAGCTTCCATTGTAGTTGAGCTATATTTAATCGAGAGTAACTTGTAGTGTAGCTTGCTACATTTTCCAAGTAGCTTGCCCATCACTGGTTATTACTGACATATTTCCCTTTTTAACCTCTTCGGACGGCCCAACGGCACGCACGTCGCGGCACTTTGCTCTCGTCTGTCGGCTCTGGGCTGCGTTTTCGCCGATCAACCAATACATTGTTGGAAAGTTGAAGTGCTGACAGTGGGGGAAGGTGACACAACAAGACGAAGAAGTCCATTGTTTTGACTGAAGCATCGAAATGAATGGCAGCGGATGGCCATTTTGGATAATCATGCAGATTTGTTTTACTGGTAGACACATTACAAAAACATTTGTAAAACATTCATTTTCGGTGGTATTTTTATAAACTTTGGACC
>NC_140181.1:73862108-73953825 GCF_963971535.1 Notolepis coatsorum
AAGATTAACATTAGAATAACATAGACAATCCAGATTAATAGTATAACCACACCTCTATGATAAAAACAGACAGGGAACAATACACCTTTCAAATGTTTATTTCACCTCATTGTCATGGTGTTTGAAAAGTAGATTTATCATGGTGTTTGAAAAGTAAATTATCATGGTGTTTGAAAAGTGGATTTATCATAGTGTTTGAAACTTAGATTTATCATGGTGTTTGAAAAGTAGATTATCATGGTGTTTGAAGGCCTAAACCATTGCTGCAGTGACATTTCTCGATGCTAAAGATATCAGTGAGGAATATAAATATTTGGGAAACAGCATTTTAATATAGTCTGGGTTGAAAAATAGTGAACCTATTTTTTAAAAGCTATTTACAACATATATTTTACAGGATATAAAACAGTTGAACAGTTAAAGTTAATTTGAGTGCCGTTGAGCTTCTTCCTTTCTCTCTCCTAACTCTCCTTCTCCCCTCCTGCCCTCTCCTTCTGTCCTCCTATACTCCCCTTCTCTCCTCCTGTACTTCCCATCTCTCCTCCTGTACTCCCCTTCTCTCGTCTTGTCCTCTCCTTCTCTCCTCATGTCCTCTCAGGACCCCAGGAAGACTAGAGGCTCTTTCATGTGTCTCTAATGGGGATCCTTTAATAAACATAAACTCTCCTCTTCTTCTCTCATCCTGTCCTCTCATTCTCTCTTCTACTGTATCTCTCCCTCCCCCCTCTCTATCTTCCCCATTCTCTCTATTAAAGTTAATATATTGTACCTGGATACTGGCTGGATCAGTGGGATATTTTAATGGCAACAGGAGAGCATTCAAGTTATTTGTTGTTGTGTCGTTTGAATCATTTCTCTCCCTATCATCATTTTCATCCTCGCTTTCTTTAGCATCTCCATGACCGTCTTCATCATCATTTCTCTCCATAGCATCATCTGCATTCTCTCTCCTCAACTTCTTCATCATTTCTCTCCATAGAATCATCTGCATTTCTCTTTCCTGTTATGGTTTGTAAACAACCCCAACAGCACGACACAGACAGGTAGTTCAGAGTTAGCCAAAAACTAAGGGCGTATTTATTTACAAACAGAAAGAGTGAAAAAACAACATAAAGCATTCAGGGGGAATGTCCTTGAGCAGCGTAAGCTCTGCGGCTCTGCAGCTCGGCCCAGAGCAGAGTTGGCTCTGTGGCGCTGCGGCCTCTGGCTCTGCGGCTCTGCAGCTTACTGTCTATCCACTCGGAGAGGAACAGAGAAACAGAGGAATGTCAATAACCGACGCAGGGATTATGAGGCAGTCCAGTAATAAAGCTGAATCGAGAAATAACAAAAGGCGATACCTCTTCAGTGTTAACCAAACACACAAAAAACAGAAAGGTCTTGAGTCCAGGAAAAACGAGGAAAAACAGAGCGTCAAAAATATACTTCCAAACTCACCAAGGGGCAAAGTGAGATACGGGGCGCGGGTCCACGGGAGCAGAGAAGAGCAATAGCGGCGAACTCCAAGGCGTACTGGAGAAACAAATGGAGAACAACACAGGAGGAACAAGCTGCAGGCGGAGGTAAGCAAAACGACCCGACAAAGAACCTTCAGAAACCCAGAGTATATAAGGGCTCCCTTCGAGCTGATTCGAAACTCCCTTCAGGTGTGTGGAGGTAATTGGTACCTGGAAGCGTGTGGTAATGAACCAATCCTCACAGTACCCCCCCCTCCACGAGAGCCACCCGGCAACCTGCCCGGCCTCGGCTTCCCCGGATGGGACCGATGGAAGTCGGTGATCAGGGCGGGATCGATGATGAGCTGGCGGGAGACTCAGCTCCGTTCCTCCGGACCGTATCCCTCCCAGTCCACCAGATACTGGAACCCCCGTCCTCGCTGTCGGACGTCCATGAGCTGGCGGACCTTCCACTGCGGGTGTCCGTCCACCATCTCGGGAGGAGGCGGATCTGGAGCAGGAGGCATCAGGGGACTGAGAGAGACGGGCTTCACTCGGGACACATGAAAAACAGGATGAATGCGCATGGACGCAGGAAGCTTAAGACTCACCGCCGTGCGACTGAGCACCTTCTGGACCTCAAAAGGGCCGACGAACCGGGGGTTAAGCTTCTTGGCGGAGGATCGAAGCGGGAGATCCTTGGAGGACAACCATACCCTCTGCCCAGGTTGGTACATCGGCGCAGGGATCCGGCGTCGGTTAGCTCCCCGACTGGCGCGCTCCGATGCCCGGAGCAGCGCAGTCCTGGTGATCTCCCAGACTTGACGACACCGGTCGAGATGATCCTGCACGGAGGGAACTGCCATTTCCGACTCCTGTGCAGAGAAAAGAGGGGGTTGGTAGCCCAGGGATACCTCGAACGGCGAGAGGCCGGTGGCGGAACTGACCAGGGAGTTGATGTCGTACTCGACCCAGGGGAGGAACCGGCTCCAGGAAGCAGGTCTCTTGGCGGCAACACAACGGAGAGCAGACTCCACGCTCTGGTTCATTCTCTCTGTTTGTCCGTTAGTCTGTGGATGGTAACCAGACGAAAGACTAACAGTAGCCCCCAATCCCTTGCAAAAGGCCCGCCATACCTGGGAAGTAAACTGGGGGCCCCGGTCCGAGACGACGTCCTGGGGGAAACCATGGAGGCGGAACACGTGGCTTGTCAGGAGGTCCGCTGTCTCGGAAGCTGAGGGAAGCTTGGGAAGGGCCACGAGGTGAACCCCGTTGCTGAAACGATCCACCACAGTCAGAAGGACTGTGTTTCCCTGGGATGGTGGAAGACCAGTGACGAAGTCCAACGCCACATGGGACCAAGGGCGGCTCGGAATGGGAAGTGGCTGTAATAGACCGGAGGGTGCCTGGTGGGAGGCCTTGCTGCGGGCGCAGACCGTGCAGGCCAGAACAAACTCCTTGACGTCGTTCCTCATGGTGAGCCACCAGAATCGACGAGCCAGGAAGGAGAAGGTGCGGTGAACGCCGGGGTGGCAGGCAAACCGGCTGGTATGGCCCCATTGGAGAACCCGGGACCGGACTGAGTCGGGGACGAAGAGGCGACGAAAAGGTACGTTGCTGGGAGCGGGATGGAAACGTAGGGCACGCCTGACCACGGTCTCGATGCCCAAGGTGACCACTCCCACCACCCTGACCTCTGGGAGGATGGGAGTCGGATCCTCAGTGGTTGGAGCCCCCTTGGAGTGTAACCGGGACAGAGAGTCGGCCTTCGTGTTGCGGGACCCAGGGCGAAAGGTCAACGAGTTGTCGAACCGACTGAGGAAGCTGGCCCACCTTGCTTGCCGGCCGTTGAGGCGCTTGGATGCACGGATGTACGTCAAGTTCTTATGGTCCGTCCAAATGGTGAACGGTTCCTCGGCCCCCTCCAGCCAATGACGCCACTCCTCCAAGGCAGCCACTACCGCCAGCAGCTCCCGATTGCCAATGTCATAGTTCCTCTCAGCAGGAAGGAAACGACGAGAGTAGAAGGCGCACGGATGGACCTTCTGGTCCGTCGCCGACCGCTGAGACAAGATAGCCCCTAGTCCAGTATCCGAGGCGTCCACCTCCACAATAAACTGCTTCTTGGGGTCTGGGTGGAGCAAGACCGGGGCGGTGGTGAACTTCTTCTTGAGGGAACGGAACACAGCGCAGGCCGCTCTCCACGATGAAGCCAAGGTAATCGACGGAGTCGGAGAGGAAACGGCACTTCTCTGCCTTAACGAAGAGCCGGTTGTGGAGGAGGCGCTCCAGTACTCGGCGGACATGCTGGACATGTTCCTCGAGAGTCTTGGAGAAGATGAGGATGTCGTCAAGGTATACCACCACAAACTCCTCGAGCATGTCACGGAGGACGTCGTTCATGAGCGCCTGGAATACCGCCGGAGCGTTGGTGAGGCCGAACGGCATCACCAGATACTCGTAATGACCCCTCTGAGTCTTGAAGGCGGTCTTCCATTCACCGCCCTCTCGGATACGGACCAGATGGTAGGCACTCCGGAGGTCCAGTTTGGTGAAGACTTTGGTGAAGACGGTAGCCTGGGTGAGGGGCTCGAAGGTGGAGTTCATGAGAGGAAGAGGATACTTGTTCTTGATGGTGATCTCGTTGAGTTGGCGATAGTCAATGCAGGGCCGAAGATCTCCGTCCTTCTTCCCAACAAAAAAGAAGCCGGCCGCCACCGGGGAGGAAGAGGGCCGAATGAGGCCTGCTGCCAAGGACTCAGAGATGTACTTATCCATCGCTGCCTTCTCAGGGACAGTCAGACTGTAGAGGCGGCTGCCGGGAAGGGGAGCCCCAGAGCGGAGGTCGATGGCACAGTCGTAAGGCCGATGAGGAGGAAGGGCCTGAGCCCAGGACTTGCTGAAAACCTCCCTGAGGTCGTGGTACTCGGGGGGAATAGTTGAGAGGTCCGAGGGCGGCACACAAGGGGAACTCCGGGGCGAAGGACTGGACGCCGCCTGAAGACACTGGGCATGACAGGAGGAGCTCCACCCCATGATGGTGCCGGAGGACCAGGCGATGTGGGGCTCATGCAGCGCGAGCCAGGGCCGACCCAGGACTACGGGGACAAGAGGGGATCTGGTAATAAAGAACTGGAGTCTCTCAACGTGGTTACCAGCAATGGTGAGGAGGACAGGACAGGTGCGTTGAGTGATGTCAGCCAGGCGGTGCTGATCCAACACGAAAACCTCCAAGGGCCTCTCGAGGTTCTCAAGTGGAATGTTGGCCTGGGTGGCAAACTCAACGTCCAGGAAACTCTCATCAGCACCCGAGTCAACGAGTGCACCCACCGTCGCCCGCTGGTCCGCCCAGGCCAGGGTGACGCTCGTCAGATGGTTAGGAGGTGCATGGGTGTGGGAACAGGAAAAACGGCTCACCAGGATCTCCCGGGGTCCCAGCAAGCCCAGTCTTTTGGCCGGGTAGGACAATTGAAGATACGGTGTCCATCCCGGCCGCAGTAGAGACAAAGGCCGGACCTGAGCCTGGACTCCCGTTCGGCCGGGCTAAGGTGTGTGCGTCCCAGCTGCATGGGTTCCTCCTTGGTCACAGATCGGGAGGGAAAGAGACCACCAGTCGCGGAGGAGGCAGGATGGTCAGCAGTCCAGTCACGAGTACGGGGGGTCAGGGGAACGTCTGGGGGTCCCAGTCGGGCTCTCTCACGCCTTCTATCCCGGAGGCGTCCGTCGATGCGAATGGCGAGGCTGATTAGGGCCTCGAGTGAATCGGGCTCCTCCCGGGTCGCGAGCTGGTCCCTTACCGCGTCGTTGAGCCCCTTCAGAAAGGTGAGATGAAGCGCCGGATCATTCCAACCACTCTCAGTTGCGGCCAGTCTGAACTCCAGCGCGTAGTCGGTGACACTGCCACTGCCCTGCCGGAAGGTGCCCAACCGAGCTCCCGGGTCCTGGCCACGAGCTGGGTGGTGGAAAACCCTTCGGAGCTCTGCCACGAAGTCTGGGTATGAAAAACAATAATCAGCCCTCATTAACCAGGAAGCAGTAACCCACAGTGCTGCTCGGCCTGTGAGCAGGTTAGTCATGTAAGCTACTCGGGCTCCCTCTGTCGTAAATCGGCTGGGTTGATGAATGAAAACTAACTCACATTGCATGATGAACGTGGCACAGTCCTCGAAGTTACCGTCGAACAATCGTGGGTTGGAGAGATGGGGCTCCCGAGGAGCGAGGTCGGGAGGTGCAGGGTCTGTCGCGGCGGCGGGTGGTGATCTGGCTGGGACTCCTGCCACAGGTGGGGTTAAAAGCAGGGCGTTAAATGCTGCACTGAGAGCCTGTAGCTGGTGCAGAATATCAGCCTGCTGATTACCCTGGGTAGTCTGCTGGGTGGTTAGAGTGTCAAGAAAATTCTGAAAATGCTGGACCTGGGCCAGGAGGTCCTGCACAGCAGCCGCAGCCGCACCTAACTGTTGGGTGTGGTTGTTGGTCAGCTGGATCTGGACCGCCAAAGCTGCTCTAACACTGTCTGTGTCGGCTGGGGTCGATATGGTCGGGTCGTAATGTTATGGTTTGTAAACAACCCCAACAGCACGACACAGACAGGTAGTTCAGAGTTAGCCAAAAACTAAGGCCGTATTTATTTACAAACAGAAAGAGTGAAAAAACAAAATAAAGCATTCAGGGGGAATGTCCTTGAGCAGAGTAGGCTCTGCGGCTCTGCAGCTCGGCCCAGAGCAGAGTTGGCTCTGTGGCGCTGCGGCCTCTGGCTCTGCGGCTCTGCAGCTTACTGTCTATCCACTCGGAGAGGAACAGAGAAACAGAGGAATGTCAATAACCGACGCAGGGATTACGAGGCAGTCCAGTAATAAAGCTGAATCCAGAAATAACAAAAGGCGATACCTCTCTCACCAAGGGGCAAAGTGAGATACGGGGCGCGGGTCCACGGGAGCAGAGAAGAGCAACAGCGGCGAACTCCAAGGCGTACTGGAGAAACAAACGGAGAACAACACGGGAGGAACAAGCTGCAGGCGGAGGTAAGCAAAACGACCCGACAAAGAACCTTCAGAAACCCCGAGTATATAAGGGCTCCCTTCGAGCTGATTCAAAACTCCCTTCAGGTGTGTGGAGGTAATTGGTACCTGGAAGCGTGTGGTAATGGACCAATCCTCACATTTCCTCCACCTCTTCACCATCTCTCTTCCTGATATCATTATTTCCCTCTTGACTATCTCCATCTTCATTGTCTGTGTTACGACCCTGGCTCATGGGTACGCAACCTATGTGTAATCACCACCAAAACCCTGTGCTCTAACTCAAAAATGCTACTAAAACAAGGAACTACTAATATAACTATAAGCTAATGTACTGGTAACCCAACGGACAAGGACTGTAAGAACCTGACAGCTCTTTCACTAGGCACAGACAGTGCATGTGTGTTACTGGGTCTGCCTTTGAAGCTCCCCAGCAGGTAACCAATCAGCACTAATTGGCTAATTGGCAGCCCTCACCTGTATGCCCTGGTGACACAGGAGTGACTAGGCCTCTAGTACATAACACCTCCCCCACCAAACTGGTTGCCCAAGAGGCAACCACTACACAACAACCCATAAACAAAACAAAAACCAACTGTGACCCCTTAGTTGTCAGGGCCACTACCACAACAGCGATAACGGGTACCACAAACACCGGCACTATGATCGTGAGAGGGCGTCTGCTAGCACGTTGTTCCTTCCACGAATGTGGCGAATATCCAAGTTATACGCCTGGAGGAACAAACTCCATCGCATCAAACGATGGTTCGAATTCACCATGCTGCGAAGAAAAACCAAAGGGTTATGGTCTGTATACACAACAAGGGGCAAACTGGAGGATCCAACGTAAACATAAAAATGGTTCAAGGCAAGAACCGGGTCGGCCCCTGTCGAACACGACCACCGATACCGATCTGTCAAAATTATACTGCAAACCAAAATCAACCTGAGAACTGCGCTTAACAGAACAGACCACAGCACAACAAAACCATAAATCACTGATACCACCACCGCACCCATATCCATCCCACCTGGCACTGGCAGTTCAGGATACTGCACACCGTGAACATCCAGAGTAGGCTGTACCGCCTCAGGTACAGCCCCAGTGTACCGGGAACCTGGCAGTACGACAGCCAGCATAACGTCTGGAACACCATCTAAAATGGCGTCACCCAAAATAACTTTGTCCTGATCAAAATCAAAATGGCTGCCACTCAACAGACCAGGTCGCGAAGGCGGCTCCTGCTCCACAGGACACAGGTAACTAGGTTGACCATCACACCTAGTGCATGGCAGAGAATCAGTGTGGACATGTGGATCAATGTCAGAATCATCAACTGACATACTGGGACCATCCCTGCCCACAAGTGAAACATTAGGGACAATAGAGCTATTGTGGGAAGGCTGGCAGCCTAAATCAAACTTAGTAGCCCCTCCAACTAGAACGGTGTCACATAAAAAAACAGCACCTCTCATAGCATCCTTCCCACACTCCTCCTCCAATTCGTTCGTGGCCTCAGCCACCGTACAGGCTGGGAAGACCTTGAGACATTGCGCTGCCATATCATCTCCTGTCACATGCTTCTCCGGCACGCCTGTCAACTCTGGTTTCACCACCGGGCCTAACACAAAACCACAATCAAGAGAATAATTATGCAGAGGTACATCCACAGTGTGCTTTCCAAAATTCTCAACAGGTGCACCTTTTAATTCAACAAAGAATGTGTCACTAAGTGTAATGTCCCAAGTCGAAGTATCAACAACATCACTTTTGTCCTTTGACATTTCTCGTGCCACAGCACACACCGGAAACACTCCTGGATGTTTCTGTGCCAGCTCATTAGAGACCTCAGAAACCACAGGAATGGGAGTTACAACCGGAGTAGCCAACACTTTGTCACCAGCCAAATCATTCCCTAGAATGAAGGACACCCCCTTTATGGGAATGTGAGAACATACCCCCACAACAACATTGCCTGATACTAAGGGAGAATTGAGCGTGACCTCATGCAAAGGTGCATCCACAAATCCACCCCCAAAGCCCTGAACAACGACATCGGAATGCAAAGAAGAGTTTGATGAAAATGGCAAAACCCCCTCCAGAATGAGGGACTGAAAAGCACCGGTATCTCTCCAAATTGTTATAGCCTGTTTGGACTCTAGTGCATTAGTCAGGGAAACAAATCCATTCATCCTAAACCTTGAGGAACCCTCGAGCTCTTTGTCCACACGTTTGATACCTTCCCCATCCCCATCTAACGTTGGCATAGGCGTCCTGCATATGGTTTCTACCAGAGCCACGGTTCTGACATTTTTCTGCTCAAGCACCGGGCATCCAGCAACGATATGACCAGGTTCCTTACAGTAAAAACAGATAATCCCTTCTGGGAATGCACCAGCAGAACCACCCCGCCTAGGAGGTGAAGTTAATTGACCAGCAGACACAGGTTTTGGGAAACGGCCCCCCTGAACAGGACGCCTATCCCCGGACTCAACACGGTAGTCCTCCAAAAACACGGACTTGTGTGTCAACACAAACTCATCGGCGAAGACAGCGGCGTCGCCTATCTTCGATACCCCACGCTCATTTAGATGTGTGGAAACGGTATCAGGAACACATCTTTTAAATTCCTCTAGGAGAATCAACTGCCTAAGCTGCTCTCTTGACTCTGCCTTCTGAGAAGTGCACCACCTGTCAAACAGGTTCTCCTTCTCCCTTCCAAACTCAACATAAGACTGCCCCTCGGACCTACGATAACCTCTAAAACGCTGACGATAGGCCTCAGGGACCAACTCATAAGCCCTCAAAATGGAAGCTTTAACCAGCTCATAATCAGCGCTTTGTTCAAGGGACAGAGCAGTGTAGGCTTCTTGTGCCCTACCAACCAAAACACATTGCAGCAGCAGTGTCCAGGCGGTATCAGGCCACTTCAATGTGGTTGCCACCCGTTCGAAAAGGGGAAAATATCTTTCCACGTCTTTCTCAAAAAATGGTGGCACCATCCTGATATTCCTGCCTACATCAAACCCGGAACGTGACTCTGGATGCAGAGTACCCGCCTGCAAGGCAGCATACTTATATTCAAGCTCCTTCTGTGCACGCTCGTGCTCCAGCAACAGTTGTTTCTCCTTAAACTCACGCTCATGCTCACGCTCCTCTTTCCTCTCTCTCTCCTTAAGCTCACGCTCCTCTTTACTCTCTCTCTCCTTAAGCTCACGCTCCTCTTTACTCTCTCTCTCCTTAAGCTCACGCTCCTCTCTCCTCTCCTCACGCTCTCGCTCTAGCTGCCTTTCCTTAAACTCCAACTCCCTAATCCTCCACTCACCCTCCACACCAGGTATCAGCGGAGACGCGCTAGACGATGGAGGCTCCTCCACCCTCTCCTCAAGCACCTGTTCCCTAATGAGCAAAACCCGCAAAGCACCCAAGGCAGA
Organism: Notolepis coatsorum; assembly: GCF_963971535.1. Classification (NCBI taxonomy): domain Eukaryota; kingdom Metazoa; phylum Chordata; class Actinopteri; order Aulopiformes; family Paralepididae; genus Notolepis; species Notolepis coatsorum. The sequence continues at coordinate 73,871,998 of NC_140181.1, forward strand.
TGGTTTCAAACGTTTCTCACTGGGAGTAAGCTCGACCTTGTAGTGCACAGCAAGCTCGAGCAGTTGTTCTTTGGAAAATTTGTCTAATAAGTCATGAGACGGGCGATCAACAAAGTCCCTGATGGAAGCCATTGTCACTGAACTAGACACCCCAAGCTACACACCCAACCTCACAGACACGAAGAACCACTAACGAACCACGAAGACCCCCCCAACGAACCACTGAAGAACAATGAAGAACCACTGAAGAACCATGAATAATGCTAATTGCCAACAATAACAACCAGAAGGGAACGCGGTGGAAATGTGAGCTCTACGGAGCGCACCTTTCCAGGTTGCACAAACAAACAAAAAAAAATAAAAAAAAAACACACCCACCCTAAATAGACGTGTTAGGTGCTACCAGGTATGCTCACCAAACACTTAAACAAACAAAATAAATCCAACAAAATATTCCAAACAGGTGCGCCTTCTAACCTGATGTGACCACATATGCTTCTACGTCTAAACTGCAGAAAACCCCGGCCTACCACATGTCTACCCTAAGAAACACTAAATCAAGCCCTACCACACTACCTGTGTTTCCTGGCCGCCCTAACCTACCTACCCTTAAACTAATGCCCTGTAGACCTAACTTTCTTCAACCACACCTGCTACCAGTCAAAGATCATATACAATCATTTCATTGACCGCCCCAGGAGTACGCGGTGCACCGGACGCTAACCAACAACCAGAAAATAATATCCCTATCTACATGTGGTGCCTACTAAACTATATATTTTAACAGCATAAGTAGTCACATCAAATTACAAACAAATACGGCATACTCACCTGTTTGATGAAAATGGCTCAGCCCCCACGTTACACCATGTGTAACGAACACCACCCAAACCATAATATGATGACACCCCGTGCAACACAAAAAAATAAAAATCACCAAACAAAGTTCTAGGGGTAAAAGATCCCGGATGAGCGCCCAACTGTTACGACCCTGGCTCATGGGTACGCAACCTATGTGTAATCACCACCAAAACCCTGTGCTCTAACTCAAAAATGCTACTAAAACAAGGAACTACTAATATAACTATAAGCTAATGTACTGGTAACCCAACGGACAAGGACTGTAAGAACCTGACAGCTCTTTCACTAGGCACAGACAGTGCATGTGTGTTACTGGGTCTGCCTTTGAAGCTCCCCAGCAGGTAACCAATCAGCACTAATTGGCTAATTGGCAGCCCTCACCTGTATGCCCTGGTGACACAGGAGTGACTAGGCCTCTAGTACATAACAGTCTGTACTGTCTTTATCTAAGGTGGAGCAAATAATATTTGTTTTATAATAGTAATATAATTGTACCGTATATAATATTCGTACTGTAGCCTACAATGTTATAATTGTATTATAAAATAATATGTCATATATCACTACCACCACTAGCCATCTTGCCTTGATTGGAATAAAAAGGGTCTATGGTTGGTCAATTTAAATGTTTAAGACACAATTGTCTGTCCAAAATAAGCATTATTGACCATGTTAGCACCAGATTCTCAGTTATAATCCAAACTACTGTATGGCTCTGTGAGACAAGCTTGTACATGTATCTAGTAGTGAGGACTTACAAATACATAACTGTATCCTTATCTCCTCCAATATTTTCAACTGTGGGGGCACATGGTCAAGTTTAACCATTGAAGGGGCACCAATAGGGCACGTCCTCTCGCTTTGGCCACTCAAAAGGGCACTTTAGCACAATGTTTTCAACTGTGGGTGGGGGCACATGGTCATGTTTAACCATTAGAGGGGCACCAATGGGCATGTCCTCTCGCTTTTGCTACTCAAAAGGGCACTTTAGGTTTAGCGCGATGTTTTCAACTGTGGGGGCACATGGTCAAGTTTAGACCATTGGAGGGGCACATCCTCTAGTTTTTTCACTCAAAAGGGCACTTTTGTGTGATGTTTTTCAACTGTGGGGGCACATGGTCACGTTTAGACCATTGGAAGGGCACCAATGGGCATGTCCTCAAATTTTCGACACTCAAAAGGGCATTTTAGCCAAATATTTTCAACTGTGGGGGCACATGGTCAAGTTTAGACCATTGGAAGGGCACCAACGGGCATGTCCTCTAGTTTTCGCCACTCAAAAGGGCACTTTAGCACAATGTTTTCAACTGTGGGTGGGGGCACATGGTCATGTTTAACCATTAGAGGGGCACCAATAGGGCACATCCTCTAATTATTTCCACTCAAAAAGGCACTTTTGCATGACATTATTTAACCGTGGGGCACAAAAGCACACAAAAGTGTAACGTCCCCAGGGCCGGCCCTGGCTGGTCTGGTTATGAGAGGAACAGTGAACATTTCCTCCCTCCTAACATTGGTCTCCTACCTCCTGACAGTGGTCTCCTACCTGGTCTCCTACCTCCTAGTGGTCACCATCAGATGGGCCAGATGCGTCTCTACTTTTCGTAGCTCCATTTCTGCAGACCCCTCTCTGATTGGTTGAGCTCCATTTCTGCAGACCCCTCTCTGATTGGTTGAGCGAAGCCCCTCTCTGATTGGTTTAGCTCGTCACGCGGTAAAAGGCGGATGTAATGTTATCATATCAAGAAGATAAAAAAAAAAAATTTACTACCAGATTCGCGTATAACGTTATTTCGCGTGACTCCGCGGTTTATTCATAACGTTATGCACATTTCACAACACAGCTGTCAGAAACTGTACATTGTAACGTTATATAACATTATATTATTATAACACGTTATGTTATTTCGCGGTTTATTCACATAACGTTAGGTTATGACTATAACCAAGTTCTGTTAATTAGGGGTGACGCTTGGCATCACTACTGCACTATCTCGCGTACGTGCACGCGTACTGAATAAACCACAAATGTACCTCTAATACCAGTATTAGTCTGACCACACCCCTCATCAGCTTACCTTCATAAGCAGGTGTGTGGTCACCTGCTCTCCTCCTTCCCAAGCTTTCACCACAAGGTGAGGTCAAGGGCTGCAGCGGCCGTCTGATGCCAAGCGTCACCCCTAATTACCAGAACTTGGTTATAGTCATAACCTAACGTTCTGTTTCATTAGGGGCTCTGCTTGGCATCACTACTGCACAAAGGGAGGCCAAGCGGAGCCGCTGGCTGACAAATACACCCCGCTGACAGCCCCCCAAAACCATCAGAACAGGGAGGGCCGAGCCCCCCCGACCCCCCCTAATGGAGGGTATCCCCCCTATTAGAGGCTTCACGGGAAGGCGACGGACCCGACCGTGCGAAGAGGCACTCAAGCAACTTAACGCACAGGGTGAGCAGACCGTGGCTTGACCCCACGACTACACACACGCACAACCCGCATGCCACCCGGGAACGAACGGAGGAACAACCTCGTTACTGCCCCCAGAATCACGGGGTCAAGGGCAAACCCAACCCCGTGGCAAGGCCGTAGCAGCGGAGCGCGAAGGAAGACCCAGACCCACCAAAAGGACTGGACTCCCTGGAATGGGGGCCCGGAGAAGTCCATGATGCCAGCATCAAGACCCCACCAGGTGGGCACGTAGTGCCCCGCCCCCCACATCGCCAGCGTATTCGGACAAAGGCCCCCCAGTTACTGCACCTGGTAATCCCAGGCGGTATCCCAAGTACTAACCAGGCCAGAACCTGCTTAGCTTCCGAGATCGGACGAGATCGGGCGTGTTCAGGTCGGTATGGCCGTAAGCCGAGCGGGCCCCGTCCCCCCAACAGTACACCGCCTGGCACACTAACCCTGCAGAACAGACAGTCAGCATGGCCGTAAGCACACAAAAAAGGTTAACCAACGGAAGCAGGCAGCGCACCGGGGAAAAACCAGGCAACAGGCTGTTAACCCTAGCCTGGAGACTGCGGACGAGACAGGCGCCAGAGGGGACAGCTGAACACAGCCGCCCCGGCGGAAGGAGCGTAAGCTGGCGGTGTTGCATGACCAAGCCTCCATTTAAAAACCCCCACCCAGAGGGGTCGAGGCAGAGAAGGCTGACACGATTGGCAGACGTCATGAACGTGCAGGGGCACCCTCAAACGGTGAACCCGGGAGTTGACACTGCTCCAACACACCAGGGAATCAACCACCTCGGTGTTACCCAATGCGGTGGTTGTTCCTATAACCCCTCAAGAAAAAAACTCCAAAACACACCTGCGGGTATACACCGGCTATACCGCAGTACAAGTGTTTCAGTTTCCAAAAAGGGTTAACCCAGGCCTACGGGTCGCAAACATCACTTCGGACCGGGCCTGGCGGTACGGGAAGCACAGGGTCACCAGAGGAGGTCAAAAAACCACCCCCACAGGCCCCTCTTCGCCATGCGTGAGAGAGGAGCGAAAAATAATGGAGAACCAGCCCCTAAGCACACCGTACCTGGTATTCCCCGGCGGTCTCCCAACCAAGTACTAACCAGGACCAACCTGTGTAGCGGCCGAGATCCGACGAGATCGAGCGCGTACAGAATGGCATGGCTGTAAGCCATGACGACAGTGCTGAGTAAAAACATACCCAACCAGGGTCTCCATAGCGCTTAACCCTGTGACACCCAGACCGACCTGGCATTTTTCCCCCTGAAAAAAGCCCAAGTCCCTCAGGGTACCAGAACAGCAGATCTGCATCCCCGGCGGACAACGGGTTCAACTGATCTGGACCAGCGTGACCAGAACCAGTCCCGTGCCCTAACCACGCCGACATGCCTACTCCAGGAGAAGGGCAGATATGCGTGTTGATCTTAACATGAAAAGAAGGCGCCACCCAGACGTTCGGACGAACCGCGCCTGGTGGCCCACCCCAAGGGCGTGAGACCCCACTACATATGTTCAGATCCATCCCGTCATCATCCCCCAGACATGAACGAGAATCCGTCGACAACCCACCCAGGTCATGGGATGTGGTCGTCGGAAGAGGAAAAACCCCCATCTCAGTTGCTTTATAAAAACGCTGTTTCAACCACAAGCAACCAAGGCGTGCCAGTCAATCGCCTGTTTACAGCGAGCTAGCACTATACGTGCGTCGGGACACACCCCCATCAATGAACAGGCTATTTAGACCTGTCATTGAATCCCCAAGGCGCCCAGGGGAACGACAAGAGGGGTGTGACACTCCCTAACTCCAACACTTCTGGAATAGAAAGAAGGAAGCATCAACAGTATGTATCCCAGTCTACACAGCCGGGGTAAAATTTTTTCACATTTTTACATCCCACCACCCTCCCATAGGAAAGAGACGGGGATCCCCAGAGAGACTTCCCACGCGAGCTGTACAGATTGAAAAGAATATATTGCACCTTGAGCCATGTAAAAAACTGGTTTTAGGGCCTCCGGGGAAGAGGCACTGAACCCATACACACTCAATAAACGAATTGAATCGAATATACATACAATAGAAAAGGACCCTTCTAGAGGGTCCACTCACTTTGACAATCTGAGGAGGAAGGCTCTGTACTCTGATGGAGGCTTCCTCACATGGAAGAAGGAGTCCGAACTCACAGAAGGCCTGAATAGGCGCTTGGTGAGGAGGAGCCCTGACCACCCCCCCTGAAAACAGATCCATCACATGGACCTGAACAGCACACGGAAGTCCTACCAACAGAGACGCGCACGGTGACGTACTCTATGGCGGGGGAATTCCTGCGGTGCACACGCCCAATATACCAGGCCGTGGGACCAGGAACTCCCCCCCCCCCCCCGTAACGTGCCGAACCGCCACGTGACGGGAACCTTGAAGGACAGGGGGTGTACCCCTGACTGACAGAACAATGGGGAGAGGAAAGGTTACCAGTTCACCCCTTTACGACCCCACACCCATGATACGACGTAACGACAAAAAGAGAATATGACACAGTCATAGTCAGCTCTATGAAGCGTTTCACAGCTCCACACAGCGCATGAGCTAACCTGCTATCTGATTTTTACTAAGGAAAAACACAGAATAGAGAGGGCTCTAAGAACCCCGGTCCAACATACACATGTGCTTCTGTGGCCAGTACAACCCAGTTGTAGGTCACATGACACACACAACCCATCATCACCTACAAAAAATGGCAAAAACACTCAACAGAGGAACGCCGTTTTTTTCACAATGAGAGAATACATCATTCTTGATTAGTATCGACCACAGGCCTTGCTAAGCACACATGACAGCAACCAAACCAATTTCCCTTTAGGAAATAAGTTTCTCCAGCAGATTTAGCACAACCTCAGCAATCAAGCTAAGAGTTACATCGTATCCCTACCACACAAAAGACACAATTAATGCACAACATGTCTGATAGGAGGTGATAAAGTCCCCAGGGAACCGGGGGGGAAAACACAATCCTCCTATTTTACCCTCAATACGGCCAGTTAAAACAGGAAAACCTGTTAATGTGTGAACACACTGTTCATTGTCATTACAGTCTGAGAAAGAACATTCTTTTACTCACTTGTCACCAAGCATAGCTTCATAGGTTAGTTACCTTAGTTGTGAGTACACGGCCGTGTTACTCACACAACAACCAGATCATTACATCCCGTTTGCACGGAGAAGCTAACTGCCAGTGACAAAAACAGCTCACACATAACCCGCAACGTATCCTAAATGCATTGTAGCAACACACGTTTTGGGAAAAACACCGTTATTCACAATACATTTAGCAAAGTAAAACCAGAAGACGTGTTATGAGGTCTGGTCAACCCCGTTCCTACCCGGAACGCAGATCAGCGAAGTGCAGTCACAAGACACCGTAGAACACAGCCGTCCTGTGTTGTTCGATCCGGGCAGCGTCGCCGCTCCAACCAGTCGCTACAGTCCTCTTTGTTGACGCAATCCCCGTCCAGGCTCAGGGCAGGGTCGACGAACATCCCCTGTCAAGGATGACGTCGTGGTCAAGAGTGTAAAACATGTTAAAATCAAAGCACGTTCAACAGAATAGCATCAAGCTAACGGCTGCTCCAACCGTTCGGGTGCTATTGCTTCTGCTCGCGAGACGCCGATCTAACGACGCACGCGATCAGAAGCGAGCTCTCGGCGGCGCGCGAGAAGCTAAGCTACCCCGCGCCAGGCCATGGCCATAGCAGCAAGCTAACGTTACCTAGCGACCACGACATGCTAGCCCCGCAGCTAACAGCTGACTGGCTAATAGGAGGCCCTAAGCAGGCCATGCAGCGATCCAGCAGGCTAACGCAGCAGTTAACAGCTGACCGGCTAACCGTAAGCTATGAACATGTAAACAATGACATAACACTCACCCAGACAGGCCGCCGTTCTGAACCTCTCCTCACTTTTTAAGAGAAAAGAGAAAACAAGATGTCAACACCGCTTCACAACGGTGACATTACCACATCCGACGGAATCAGCACAGTACCAACTGGCCTGTGTAGCTGACTTTGAACATGAATCTGCCGCTATCGCACATTACATGCACATATCCCCTCGTGAAGGAATACTCTCATTTGGATATGAAAGATGGGGCCTTAACACGGTGACAGAGAGAATCCACTCGTCCAGAACACACAGGGATCACCAGTGTCAATGGTCGCGGCCCACTAGTTAAAACTATAATGGTCTCCAGACCAAGGCCTTCTGTCGCCTAGGTGGCTGAACAAAGGACCCTAGCCTGGGGCCGGTTTCCATAAACTTTGTCAAGTAGCCCCCATAGCACTAACAGACAAGTGGAGCCCGCCAGCAAACACTACTCACCCAACCTGGAACGCACCGCTTCTCACAACAGCGGCATGTCCGACAGTTCAGCTGTGGCCTGACAGGTTTCACCCCAACAAACACAGCAAGGAACTGCAGTTGAGAAGCATGCAGCGGCGTGCTCCCAATACGAAAACCGGTGGAGGGTTTTTAGAATGATCATCATCTTCCAGACACTCCAGTACGAAGACAATATCGCCGTATTTTCTCGAAAATAGTGAGAGAGAAAATAAAGATATGATGTCAACGTATCCTTGTTTCCCAAAGCTGCTCCTAAACCTTTCTTCCATCATGGTGTCAAGTGTGGGGATCTACCGAGGCACTTCTTCCTTGTGGTGAAAGCGAGAAGGAGGAGAGCAGGTGACCACACACCTGCTTATGAAGGTAAGCTGATGAGGGGTGTGGTCAGACTAATACTGGTATTAGAGGTACATTTGTGGTTTATTCAGTACGCGTGCACGTACGCGAGATAGTGCAGTAGTGATGCCAAGCAGAGCCCCTAATGAAACAGAACGTTATTTCACATGACAAGTTCAACACAGCCCAGCTGTCAGAAACTGTTTAGATCACTGTTTAGTGTTTACACTCCCCACTTACTGTAACTGTACCATGACGCACTCCCCACTTACTGTAACTGTACCATGTTCTACATATAACCTCATCTCATGCACCTTGTTGTGTATCCTGTTTATTTTTCCTCATTATTATATTCAGAGTTAATTATATTGTTTACACTGTCTTTCTTCTATTATAACCCTGCCCATTTGATGTTCCCAAATCATATTCAGAAAGTATCACAGAGACTTCTAGTAAGACACAACATTTCTGTAGCAATCCGAGGTGACATTGACCACCAGACTCTTACTCTTAAGGCATTAACTGGGTTAATTAATATAAATGTTATATTGTAACTGTCTAGTTACACATTGGTTCCGAAACATGTATGTTCCAGGCTGCAATTAAAACTTTGAATCTGAGAGAAGCTGGCGATGCGAGCGATTATTATTGGTTTTTAATGACAAACCAATTACATAATCCAACATATGTGTAAAGGCACATACAACATATTCCAGTTAACAGTATATTTTTTTAATGATTCGTTATGGCGTAATCAATACTTCCATGCGTATAAATTGCGTTTGCGACCTCCATGTTTTAGGGTATTCATCAGAAAACTCGGATCCGGGATTCGGCTCCCATCCGTCGGCCAAGAACTGTGGGTTTTCAGCCTCTCTCTCTGGAGCTTAACGGAGTTTCGAAGCTAGAGGAGCTTGTCGCGGCTCATGCGCATGCGCGCGCTCGGCCAATCAGAGAGGGGTCTGCAGAAATGGGCTCAACCAATCAGAGAGGGGTCTGCAGAAATGGAGCTACGAAAAGTAGAGACGCGGGCCGGATGAGGCAAGCCACCATTTTGTGTTTCTTTGTTATTGTTGATTTAATTGCTTCATGTTTGTTGTCATGGGCTTTTCCTTTCCTTGTTTAATGGTCTTCCCCTTGTCTGGTTGTGGTTTGTGATATTGCCTTTGTTATTGTTGTGTATTGATTTGGTCTAGTTGTGTTTAATTGTTTCTGTATTTTTGGACTGGCCTCACCAGGTGTTGTCACTTATAATTAGCATAGTATTTAAGTATGTCTTCTTCCTCTGTTCAGTGTGGCGACATACTTCCTGTTCCTCCCCGTTCCTGCCCTCGTCATGTTGCACTGTGTTGTCATTCTGAGTAAGTGTAGTGTTTTGTTGTTTACTGTTATTTTCTGTATTACTCAAGTTCTGTTTCACTAGTACCAGCACTGCTGCACCGTTTATGTTCTTTTGTTATTTGTAGTTTAGTCTTGCCTTCTCTCAGTTCTGAAATAAATAGAACACCACCTTTTGTGAAGAGCAACCACCGTCTCGTTCTCTGTCATTTTGTAGTTCTGGGGCTCCTCCATCCTTCTGCTTACTGGGGTCTGTTCTCCCCCTAATCGTAACACAAAAGGGCACTTTTGCATGATGTTTTTCAACTCTGGGGGCACATGGTCAAGTTTAGACCATTGGAAGATCACCAATAGGGCACACCCTCTAATTTTTCGCCACTCAAAAGGGCACTTTAGCGCACGGTTTTCAACCGTGGGGGCACCAGGGGGGGCACCCCCCCCCCCCCCCTGAGTCCACCAGTGGAAAGAGAGATTCAGAGGAAAGGGTTGAGGACTAGGATGAAGGGATGAATGAGAGGAGGAAGAAAAGAAGAAGACGAATTCTGCTGTAATATGTAATATTACGATTTTGTGATCGCAATAATTCATGCAAATTCAACCAAACCTCGCAATATAACTTACGCATTATATATACACACATAATTGTTACGATGGGGTAGGTTAGAACACAGTTTGCAGATAGGGAATGGAGGCAGAGACGAGAATCGATGTTTGGAGAAGGGAAGTTTACTAGAGAACCAAGAATAATACAAATAACTTACTGAACTCTTTACAACACGTCACAATACAAAACAACAAACACTAACACTTACTAGAGGATGACAGCGCAATACGGCGTGGACAGGAAACGGGAAGGGAGACAGGAGGTATGTCGCCACGACGAGGAGAGGGAGACACACACTTAAATACCCCTACTAATTACATTGAAAACACCTGGCAGCCCAGTCTAACACATAGAAACAAACCAACACAACTAAACACAAAAGCAACTCAAAACAAACCCAAAACAGTGCACCACATCACACCAGGGAAGGGAAAGTCAATGACAGCACACACCAGGACACCACATTGATCACACTATTAATTAAGGTTAAAACAGTAGTCAGGATGTCCAGTGTACTGGACCGCACCGTCTGCGGATGGCCACCAGAGGGTGGTAGGAGACCAATGTTAGGCAGAGAGCCAATGTTAGGTGGAGGGCACTGCCCAATGTTAAAATCCTGCCCAGTCCAGCCAGGACCGGGCCTAGGAACGTGACAGTACCCCCCCCTCAATGGGGGGCTTCCAGACCCCCGAAAACAACGTCTATAACCAGGTGAGGGAGGAAGCCGGAACCCCGGAGAGGACCCAGGAAGAGGACCCGAAGACCAGGGACCGGGAGGCCGAGCGAAAACCCCAGGAGGGGCATAGCAGCCAGGGGGGCTGAAAACGGGCGCAGATGCCCGGAGAGGGGGGGTGAGGACGGGAACAGAGGCCCGGAGGCGTGTAACTGTTCCGCAACAGTAAGTGACTTCCGGGGTAGGCCTGATTGGCCCCGACAAGGCACGTGACGCGCAACTTTCTCTGCCGCGCGGCACGCTCCGCGGAGCCGAGCGGCAGAGCTTACGGAATTACGTAACCGTCCAAATACGCCATAACTCTCATTCGGCGCTATAGCTCACCTGGCAGAGCAGCGGTCCTGCGATCCTGCGGTCCGTTGTTGGTGAGTTCGAATCCCATCAAAACTTTTTTTTTTAACGTGATTTTTTTTTTTAACGTGTATTCTTTCGCCGGTTAAGGTTAGGCATGGTTAAGGTTAAGGTTAGGCATTGTTTCGGAGTTGGTTAAGGTTAGAACGGTTAAGTTTAGGCGCTGTTAAGGAGCTGGTTAAGGTTAGAGTTTGTCTTAGAGAATGGCAATATTCTTTCTATGGTTAAGGTTAGGCATGGTTAAGGTTAAGGTTAAGGTTAGGCATTGTTTCGGAGTTGGTTAAGGTTAGAACGGTTAAGTTTAGGCGCTGTTAAGGAGCTGGTTAAGGTTAGAGTTTGTGTTAGAGAATGGCAATAGACAGCCTATTTCCGCGCGACAGCTCTCAGCAGCCTCGTTGCGCGTCCTGAGTTTGCCGCGTCACGTGCCTGTCGGGGCCAATCAGGCCTACCCCGGAAGTCACTTACTGTTGCGGAACAGGTACACGCGGCCCGGAGAGGAGGAGCGGGGAAGGGAACAGAGACCCGGCGAGGGGGGGTGGGAACGGGCGCCGAGACCCGGGGAGGGGGGCAGGACCTGAGAACAGAGGTCCGACGAGGGAGGGTGGGAACTGGCGCCGAGACCCGGGGAGGGGGGCTGGACCTGGGAACAGAGGCCCGACGAGGGAGGGTGGGGACAGGTGTAGAAGCCCGGGAAGGGAAGCTGGACCCCGGAGCAGGATCCCGGACGAGAGACCCTCCAACCGCCGGACCAGGGACCGGTTCAGGAGAGCCGGAACGGAGGTGCGGCGGCGACGACCCCCGGAGCAGGATCCCACGAAGACCACGGCGAAGACCACGGCGAGGACCAGGACGCCGATCACGGCGCAGAGCTGGACCAGACGGGGAGCCAGGATCAGTCGAGGAGCCGGGAGGCGGCACCGCAACCGGACCAGGTGTAGAGGCCGGGCAGGGCGCGGAGACCGGATCGGTCTCGGCGGCGAGGCGTGGTGTAGGATCCGGGGATGAGGAGTCAGGACCCAGAGTAGAGGCAGGACTCGGCGTGGAAGCTGGACCAGCTGTGGAGGCCTTGTTAGCCATACTAGCCTCTGGGGCTAGGTTAACTGTGGGCCCTGGACTCACTGTGGGAACTGTGCTAGCTGGGGAGGCCTGGCTAGCTGCCGAGGCTAAGCTAACAGTTGGGGAGAGCCTAGTAGCTCCTGTCCTGATAGCCCTCCTAGGCCTGCTAGCTGAAGAGACCTGACTAGCTGCAGGGACAATGCTAGCTTGGGACATCTGGTCCGTCTCAGGTACTAGGCTCACCCTGAACCTGGAGCCTAGTTTAGCAGTGGATACTGTGCTAGCTGGGGACATCTGGTCAGTCTCAGGTACCAGACTCACCATGAACCTGGAGCCTAGGTTAGCAGTGGGCGTCTGGTTAGCTATAGTAGCGGGGCTAACAGGCGGAGCTGTGCTAACTGGGGACGGCCGGTTAGCTATAGGGAGCTGTGTTAGCTGTGGATGGTACCGCTTGCCCTTTCTGCTGCATTCGTTAATGGTGGCGACATTCTGTTACGATGGGGTAGGTTAGAACACAGTTTGCAGATAGGGAATGGAGGCAGAGACGAGAATCGATGTTTGGAGAAGGGAAGTTTACTAGAGAACCAAGAATAATACAAATAACTTACTGAACTCTTAACTCTTAGGCACTGCCCAATGTTAGGTGGAGGGCACTGCCCAATGTTACCATCCTGCCCAGTCCAGTCAGGACTGGGCCTAGGAACGTGACACATAATGTAGCAACAGTCACAAGATTGTTAGAGAAAGAAATCACAAGTAGATCACATGAGTTTTCAATACAAATTTATATTTTGAATACATTTGTTCTCCGATGAAACAATATTCAGATTCAGATTCAGAGTTTTTATTTGCCACATGGAAGCAATGCAATCATACAGTTTTCATACAAATCAATACAGTTCTACCATGGGCAAAAGGAGCAGGAAGAAGAATACATCTTATGGTTACCTGCCCCCTATTCTTAAACTAAACAAGTATCAGTTTCATTTGTTCATTTCAAACCATACAACCTATACAATACAAGACAACCACAAAACAGCACTACAACCACCACAAAACAATAGACAACAGCAACAACAGACACCACCTGTAACTGAGGGGTACAATTCCCTGATTGTATTATATAAGTATGGTATCATTAAACCACTACTGTCTTATGTACATTACTACTGGCCATACAGTACACAGGTATATCAGATGAACACTTCCCACAATGACACGGTTCCACACAAAACTGGGTTATAATAATATTTATTAGCAGCAATGATAGTATATAACAATACTTTATGTAGGGTCGCGCTTATAAGGCGAAAGAATGTGCGTGAGTAAATCAATAACGTAAGTCCATTATCATATTACGCAGGAGATAATGAATACCACCTGTATCTTAGGAATTATATCTATGGTACACTAGTAAGGCAGCGGGAGATACTGGTAGGGTCCCTCCGGTTGTAGGCCAGCAAGGGGAGAGGATTTGTCGGTAGTAGAGTCTGGGTCAACGAAGAATAGGGAGACTCCAAGTACAGGAGACGGTGCAATAATCTCTTGATCCGCAGACGAATAACAGCTGTTCTCCGGCATGCAGCTCCGCATGGAAGAAAGCTAGCCAGCCTCAGGCTTCTGAGAGGCGGGCTCGACATTGCTCCTCACAGGGTAAATCCCACACAATTGTGGGTGTAGACGATTCTCCGCTCCATCAATTACAGGACCAAAGCAAATATAATCCAGCCGAAAAGGGCTATGTAGTCGTCGGGTAGGTTATCCAGTGTACATGTCCACACGGTCCTCGTCTAGGGCTCCTCGGGTGAAGGCGCCAGGGTAAGCTGCCCAGCCTGGATAAGCACACTAGCTGGTACGAGGAAACGTTGGTGATGCTGGTCACTGTAGAACGGTAGCCGCACGATACACTATACATAAATAGACTATTACTGAATTAATAGAATAGGTCGAACTCGACGGTACAGCGTTAAACTCTGATACTTCAGTTATTAATTCGCACGCGGTCTCAATGCTCTATTTGGGGCCAAACAGGCCTTACTTCACCGCACGTTGTATCGTGGGTGAGGCTTCAACTTATTGGTTAACTTAACTTCTGTATTCACCTGCGCCGTATTTATACGTTAGGTGAACAAACTAGTACCAGCTTTATTCCTGTCTCGTATCCTTGCGCAGAGCCGTTCATGTCCAGGCAAGTCTTTGGCGGTGACTTTGAACTAGACCTTGGGGGTATGGCAGTGGCGCCTAAGGGACCGCTGTCCAATAAGAGAACGAAATATTATGGTCTGTACTAGGTTAAAGGGATATTCCGTGTATATGTACAAGGAATACACAAGGGATATCAAACGATATACAAATATTATGCAATATATATCAATTAATAAATATATATATTCGGTTTAATCTGATCCTTCGTAACAGCCGCCTCCTAATTAGTCCCACCTAATTAGATAAGCAGAGACAGATTAACCGCACTGTCCACTACTCAATGTCTGTTGTGAGGGTAGGGCAGTTCACAAAGTCAGGGGGGCATGGTCGTCATCAAGAGTGTCGGGGAGCCTTGGCAACTCTATCAGCCTCGCCACGGGCCGGGTGTATGTCCGCCCTTGGACGAGCACTTCTGCCGCTCTGACCTTTCCGTCTGCACCAGTGATCACTTTGCTTACGCGGCCGGCCGGCCACATAGCTCGGGGTAGTGACTGGTCGATAATCATGACGACTGTTCCTTCTGTCAAATTGTCTCTTTCTTTCACCCATTTCTGGCGGGTCTGTAGAGACGGTAGATAGTGGAGGAGGAAACTGTTTCAAAACTTGTCAGCCAAGACTGTACCTCCACATTCTTCGGCCGTTCGCTTCTTCAGGCCTGTACACTGTCTGTGGTAGCGCGGGGTCCAGCCGCTCTATCAAGAGAGTGTTGGGGGTGACTGGGTCGACATCTGCTACATCACTTGAGACGTAACCGAGGGGCTTTGAGTTCAATACTCCCTCGATCTCCGTGAGGACTGTCGTGAGGACTTCTTCCGCCACGGTCTGGGCCCCAAGCACGGCGTACAGGGCTGTCTTTATTGAACGTACTTCTCGTTTCCAAGTTCCACCGAAGTGAGGTGCATTCGGGGGATTAAACTGGAAATCAATCTGAGCTGGGTCGAGGTGGGTCTTAAGTTCTGGGCCCATAGCTTGGAAGCTCTCTCTCAGCTCTCTTTCTCCGCCTTTGAAGTTTGTCCCGTGATCAGACAATAATATAGACGGTTTCCCTTTCCGCGATGTGAATCTCCGGAAGGCCATAAGGAATGAATCTGTGCTCATGGTTGGAAGGAGTTCTATGTGTATCGCTCGGGTGGTCATGCATTTGAATACAATACCCCACCGCTTCTCAGTCCCTCTTCCTTTCTTTACATACAGCGGGCCGAAACAGTCCATACCGGTGGAGTGAAAGGGCTTGTCGCCGAGTCGGAAGCGACAGGGGGGTAGGTCAGCCATCCGGGGTATACTGGGCTGTGCTCGCCATTTACGACAGTCTAGACAAGTCCGCTGGAAGCGTCGTACTGCTTCTCTCCCTTGCAGTATCCAATAACGACGTCTGATCTCCGCGAAGACTCTCTCTGCCCCGGCGTGGTGCACGTCCTCGTCGTATTTCTTTATGATAAGCTCTGTGACCTTGTGTCGGCTGTTTAAGACTACCGGGTACTTGACGTCATCCGGTAAGTCTGGGGCTCTCCTCAGACGACCACCCACTCTGATGAGATTATGGGCGTCGCTCTCAGGGGCTAAGTGGAGCAGTCTGCTGTCTGACGGGACTGGCTTTGATCCCTGTAGACAGTCTAGCTCGTCGGGGAACGAGTCTCTCTGGGCTCGCTGTAGCAGAAGGAGTTCTGCTTCTTCGTAGTTAGCTGCAGTAATGTCAGTAGTGGGCTGAACCTCTGGGTGGTGCCACAGGAATGTCTTTAGCTGCGCACTCTCAAGGGTGAGGCAGTCGTCTATGTTGGGATCTGTGGGGACAAGTGTGTGTGTCAACCCACAGAACATAGATTTCTTCTTCTCTGCCTCCTCTTCACTCGCCTCCCGTGGGGTGGGTGTAGGCCACTCTTCTTCCGGGAGCTTGAGGAACTCGGGCCCGTCACTATATAGATTGTGACGGGTGAGGTCATCCAGGGACATTCCCCGGGTGATGACGTCAGCTGGGTTGTGTTTTGTGTCCACATACCTCCAGCTTGCTGCTTCTGTTAAATCTTGGATCTCTGTGATTCTGACTCCCACGAAGACCTTGTATCTACACGAATCGGACTGGATCCATGTGAGTACGGTCATGGAGTCTGACCACAGGATTGTTCTTTGCACCGGGATGGTGAGTTCACGTTGGATTAACGTGGCGAGTTGCGCTCCTGCTAGGGCTGCGCAGAGCTCTAGACGCGGGATAGATTGTTGCTTGCTGGGGGCTATTCTTGAGCGAGCCAGGATGAAGGCAGTATGTATTTCTCCTCCCTCCTCTCGGGCCCGCAAGTAGGCCACCGAACCGTAGGCTACTTCGGAGGCGTCGCTGAAGACGTGCAGGTCCATCTGGCACGTCTCTGGCCTCACTGTGGGTGGGAAGTAGGGAACATCCCTTTGAGCTTGAGTAGGAGGGCCTCGGCTTCTTCTGGCGTCGAGACGCTTTGCAGACAGTTGTCCACGTAGAAACTATTTCCTACACTTTGTCGGACCTCTTCATCAGCTGCTGGGTCCTCTGCGACGTGTTTTTGCAGTGCAAACGTAGCACAGCATGGGCTGCATGTGGTTCCGAAAGGGAGGACTTCCCATTGATAGATGGATGGTTGCTCATCCCCGATCCTCTCTCTCCATAAGAACCGCAGCAGGGGCTTGTCCTCCTCCACTAGTCGCACCTGCAGGAACATCCCTTTGATGTCGCCGCTGATAGCCACCTTGTCTTGGCGGAAACGTAGCAACACGCCTAGTAGAGAGGGGCCGAGTGTTGGGCCGGGCAAGAGCTCTTTATTCAGATTTTGTGATCCGATCTGGTAGCTGCAGTTAAACACAATACGATCCTTGCCGTTGTGGTGGACTTTGTGGTGCGGCACGTACCATGATTCGGTCGTCTGATCGGCCTCTTTAATGTCAATTTTCTTTATGTGTCCCGCTGTGATTAGCTTGTCAATCTCAGCGCGGTACACAGTCGCTTGAGCGGGGTCTCTGGCTAGGCGCCGCTCTGTGTTCGATAGATACCGCTCCGTTGCTTCTTTTGGGGCGTGGAAGGTAGGCATACCCTCTCGCCTCAGGAGTGGAGTTGCGTATCTCATCACTCCGTTGACTTTGACTCTCTTTGTCCCCCGCTCAAGGAGGGCTATAGCATAAATGTCTTCCTTGGAACGAATGTGTTTCTTTTCGTTCTTAAAGGGCATTGTCTCTAGTGTCCATAGCCTCTCGACGTGCTGTAGGAGGGTGGTGTCTTCTTCTGTCACTCTGGAGTGGAGGCAGCTAGTGGCTGCTGTTCGGTTAGGAGACCTAGAGAGGGGGCCTTGTAGTGTCCATCCTAGGCGGGTCTCGACTGCTGCTGGACAGCCTCTGGGCCCAGTGTGGACCCGGTCCATCGGGACGATGAGGTGTGCATGGTCGGATCCTATCAGCAGGGTCGGGGTGGCACCGTCTATGAGCGGTATAGGTAGTTGACGCAGGTGCACATATTTATCCATCAGCTTGGCGATGGGGTAGGTGTACTGCGACAGGCCTATGTCTTGGCTGGTGAAAGCGTTAGTGATCCTATACCGTCTCTCTGGCTGCCCGCTTGCTGCGATAGTGAAGGAGACATTCTCGCCCTTTATCGTCTTCAGGTCTCTTCTTATTGTCCGAATCGTCATCGTTTCTTCGCTCCCCCGCAGCCCCAGCTGGGCCGCAGCGGACGCGAGGAGAAGGGTCTTCTCTGACCCGTCGTCAAGGACGGCGTAGGTGTCCATGACCTTTTCTTCGTAACTCAATGTTACGCGGACCACCTTCAAGAGCACCCGGGCGCCCCCGCTGCTGGCGGGGTCAATGTACATAACACTTGCCTTTGTGCTGCTTGAGGGTGCAGGCTTTCTTCTGTTACTGTCATGTAGGACGTCCAAGTGGGCTCCGTCACACCGACTACACCTCTTCTTTAGGCGGCACTCGGCTGCCATGTGACTGCGCGCACATCGGTAACAGCGTCGGTTGGACTTTATCCATTGACTCACCTCGTCGGCGGTCATCTTCTTGAACGTGTCACAGTGTGACAGCCAGTGTTCCTTTTCGCAGTACGGGCATACAATCTTCCACTTCTCTTTCATCGAGGGGGTACTGTGGTTCTTGTTGCTCGGTACTGATTCGGCTTGGTGCATGACGGTCACCAGCCTGCGGCCATCGTTTGCTCTCCTAGGTCCCTCTCTGTAGCTTGGTGTGCTCCACACGAACGTATCCAACCGTAGGCTGTTGACTTCTCTCGCCAGGAAGTCGGCTAGGTCTAGGAGGGATGGCTCGGGACCGTTAGGATCACGGTGGTCTCTTTGCCGCCTGAAGCGCTCTTGTCGGGCGGGCGGAAGCTTCTCTAAAATCCTCTCAACATTAGAGTTCGCGTACAGTTCGTGCATACCCTTTTCCTTTTGCGCCCCCAGCATCCCTACCAGGGATTGTACCTTGATAGACAGGTCATCTAGTGAGCGATTGTCTGTGGCTGGGGGTAGACGGTCAATATTCCTTATCTCTTGTAATACGTAGTCCCATATGCGTCCATATCATTGGTCGAGGGCTGCTAGAGCCGCAGTGTATGGGGTAGTAGAGGTGGAATATGCCAGCGCTATATTGTGCGCTCTGGGCACCTTCAGGTGCTTGAGTAGGATAGCATACTTGTACGGTTCATCAGTTACATCGGACATCATTGTCTCTAAGCCCATTCGTAGCTCTGTGTACTGTGCTCTGTTCTCGTGTGTGAAGTCCGGGAACGTCGGTGTGCCAAGGTACGATGCCATGGATGGCTGGCACATCGGTGAGCGTTCGAGGAGAGGCCTCCTAGGCGAGTCTCCTCTTACTTGTCGTGGTGGGCTGGTACCTGTCGGGTACCAAGGCCCGCGTACCCAGGTGCTGTTCCTCGGGGCTGGTCGTGCGTCAAGCTCACCCGTGAATTGAGTCGGGGGTCTGTAGCGCAGAGCCGCGGGGGTAAAGTCTGGGCTGTACTGGACCTCCTGGTCCTGTGGAGTACGGTGATGCTGTTGGGCTTGACTCTCCTCCTCTCCCTCTTCTTCTTCCTCTGCCAGGTAATCTAGATCCTGTAATCGTCTATTTAGCCTCTCCGCGGCATAGGCCGGTTCTTCCCTGTTGCTGGGTCTCGCTTGGACCGGTCGGGGAAGGGGTTCGGAGAGGGGTATAGGCTCTCTCTGTTGGCCGGGCTCAGGGTCGCTTGATCGGGTAGGGGAGGGTGCCCTAGACCCTTGTCTTGACGAGGCCCTGGAGCCCCGTGCGGAGGGAGGGGGGGTTACCCTGGTAATCAGCTGCTCCATTATCTGCGCTTGTAATCGGTCGCGCTCGGCTTCGCGCTTGGTGAGAGCGAGGTCGCGCTCTGCTTCGCGTTGGGCACCGGCGGCGGCGCGCTGGGCTTCGGCGCGGTCTCTTCCCATATTCTCTGCCGTCTGGAGGCGTCTAATCTCTAGGCGTATGCGGTCTTCGTCACTCCGTTGCTGCGCTTGAAGGCGTTCTCTTTCCATGGAAGAATGCTCGCGCTCGCTAAGCGTCTGTGCTTGGAGTCGATCGCGCTCGGTTGAGGCTGCCAGGCTGGCGATAAAGGCCTGCGCCAGCATCTTGTCCGCCTCGCTGGGGGAAGACGCTGGTTGAGGTGATCGGCTTCTGGTAGTACTCGTTGGAGATCCGTTCTCCTGTCGCGTGCCGAGGAGATCCATCTCCTGGGTGCGCGTCTCTTCTTGTGGTGGGTCGGGTTCCGTCCCTGGAGGGCTTTCTTTATCCTGGAGCTCTCCGGGGACTACCTCGTCGACGTTGGCGGGGGGTAAAGTCATGTCAGGTCCCTCCTGGTCCCCCCCGTGAGCTTGGTCAGTTACGTTAGAACCCACTAGGGTCTTTACTGGTGGGGTAGCCTGGTCGGTAGGGTTGGACATAATTTTACTATCTACTTTTTCCGCGTTTAACGTCTGTAGAAAGCTAGGTAGTATACTGGCAGCGTAGTCCTCTAAGTACTGAGGTGGATGCCGTCTACGCTGCGGGCGATCTATTTTAGGAGAACCGTTTGTGGAGTGTTCATCATTGGCCATGTCAATATTAATACTACTATATTAATATTACGCTAGTTACCCTCCGGCTCGAAGGACCAATTGTAACTGAGGGGTACAATTCCCTGATTGTATTATATAAGTATGGTATCATTAAACCACTACTGTCTTATGTACATTACTACTGGCCATACAGTACACAGGTATATCAGATGAACACTTCCCACAATGACACGGTTCCACACAAAACTGGGTTATAATAATATTTATTAGCAGCAATGATAGTATATAACAATACTTTACGTAGGGTCGCGCTTATAAGGCGAAAGAATGTGCGTGAGTAAATCAATAACGTAAGTCCATTATCATATTACGCAGGAGATAATGAATACCACCTGTATCTTAGGAATTATATCTATGGTACACTAGTAAGGCAGCGGGAGATACTGGTAGGGTCCCTCCGGTTGTAGGCCAGCAAGGGGAGAGGATTTGTCGGTAGTAGAGTCTGGGTCAACGAAGAATAGGGAGACTCCAAGTACAGGAGACGGTGCAATAATCTCTTGATCCGCAGACGAATAACAGCTGTTCTCCGGCATGCAGCTCCGCATGGAAGAAAGCTAGCCAGCCTCAGGCTTCTGAGAGGCGGGCTCGACATTGCTCCTCACAGGGTAAATCCCACACAATTGTGGGTGTAGACGATTCTCCGCTCCATCAATTACAGGACCAAAGCAAATATAATCCAGCCGAAAAGGGCTATGTAGTCGTCGGGTAGGTTATCCAGTGTACATGTCCACACGGTCCTCGTCTAGGGCTCCTCGGGTGAAGGCGCCAGGGTAAGCTGCCCAGCCTGGATAAGCACACTAGCTGGTACGAGGAAACGTTGGTGATGCTGGTCACTGTAGAACGGTAGCCGCACGATACACTATACATAAATAGACTATTACTGAATTAATAGAATAGGTCGAACTCGACGGTACAGCGTTAAACTCTGATACTTCAGTTATTAATTCGCACGCGGTCTCAATGCTCTATTTGGGGCCAAACAGGCCTTACTTCACCGCACGTTGTATCGTGGGTGAGGCTTCAACTTATTGGTTAACTTAACTTCTGTATTCACCTGCGCCGTATTTATACGTTAGGTGAACAAACTAGTACCAGCTTTATTCCTGTCTCGTATCCTTGCGCAGAGCCGTTCATGTCCAGGCAAGTCTTTGGCGGTGACTTTGAACTAGACCTTGGGGGTATGGCAGTGGCGCCTAAGGGACCGCTGTCCAATAAGAGAACGAAATATTATGGTCTGTACTAGGTTAAAGGGATATTCCGTGTATATGTACAAGGAATACACAAGGGATATCAAACGATATACAAATATTATGCAATATATATCAATTAATAAATATATATATTCGGTTTAATCTGATCCTTCGTAACAGCCGCCTCCTAATTAGTCCCACCTAATTAGATAAGCAGAGACAGATTAACCGCACTGTCCACTACTCAATGTCTGTTGTGAGGGTAGGGCAGTTCACAAAGTCAGGGGGGCATGGTCGTCATCAAGAGTGTCGGGGAGCCTTGGCAACTCTATCAGCCTCGCCACGGGCCGGGTGTATGTCCGCCCTTGGACGAGCACTTCTGCCGCTCTGACCTTTCCGTCTGCACCAGTGATCACTTTGCTTACGCGGCCGGCCGGCCACATAGCTCGGGGTAGTGACTGGTCGATAATCATGACGACTGTTCCTTCTGTCAAATTGTCTCTTTCTTTCACCCATTTCTGGCGGGTCTGTAGAGACGGTAGATAGTGGAGGAGGAAACTGTTTCAAAACTTGTCAGCCAAGACTGTACCTCCACATTCTTCGGCCGTTCGCTTCTTCAGGCCTGTACACTGTCTGTGGTAGCGCGGGGTCCAGCCGCTCTATCAAGAGAGTGTTGGGGGTGACTGGGTCGACATCTGCTACATCACTTGAGACGTAACCGAGGGGCTTTGAGTTCAATACTCCCTCGATCTCCGTGAGGACTGTCGTGAGGACTTCTTCCGCCACGGTCTGGGCCCCAAGCACGGCGTACAGGGCTGTCTTTATTGAACGTACTTCTCGTTTCCAAGTTCCACCGAAGTGAGGTGCATTCGGGGGATTAAACTGGAAATCAATCTGAGCTGGGTCGAGGTGGGTCTTAAGTTCTGGGCCCATAGCTTGGAAGCTCTCTCTCAGCTCTCTTTCTCCGCCTTTGAAGTTTGTCCCGTGATCAGACAATAATATAGACGGTTTCCCTTTCCGCGATGTGAATCTCCGGAAGGCCATAAGGAATGAATCTGTGCTCATGGTTGGAAGGAGTTCTATGTGTATCGCTCGGGTGGTCATGCATTTGAATACAATACCCCACCGCTTCTCAGTCCCTCTTCCTTTCTTTACATACAGCGGGCCGAAACAGTCCATACCGGTGGAGTGAAAGGGCTTGTCGCCGAGTCGGAAGCGACAGGGGGGTAGGTCAGCCATCCGGGGTATACTGGGCTGTGCTCGCCATTTACGACAGTCTAGACAAGTCCGCTGGAAGCGTCGTACTGCTTCTCTCCCTTGCAGTATCCAATAACGACGTCTGATCTCCGCGAAGACTCTCTCTGCCCCGGCGTGGTGCACGTCCTCGTCGTATTTCTTTATGATAAGCTCTGTGACCTTGTGTCGGCTGTTTAAGACTACCGGGTACTTGACGTCATCCGGTAAGTCTGGGGCTCTCCTCAGACGACCACCCACTCTGATGAGATTATGGGCGTCGCTCTCAGGGGCTAAGTGGAGCAGTCTGCTGTCTGACGGGACTGGCTTTGATCCCTGTAGACAGTCTAGCTCGTCGGGGAACGAGTCTCTCTGGGCTCGCTGTAGCAGAAGGAGTTCTGCTTCTTCGTAGTTAGCTGCAGTAATGTCAGTAGTGGGCTGAACCTCTGGGTGGTGCCACAGGAATGTCTTTAGCTGCGCACTCTCAAGGGTGAGGCAGTCGTCTATGTTGGGATCTGTGGGGACAAGTGTGTGTGTCAACCCACAGAACATAGATTTCTTCTTCTCTGCCTCCTCTTCACTCGCCTCCCGTGGGGTGGGTGTAGGCCACTCTTCTTCCGGGAGCTTGAGGAACTCGGGCCCGTCACTATATAGATTGTGACGGGTGAGGTCATCCAGGGACATTCCCCGGGTGATGACGTCAGCTGGGTTGTGTTTTGTGTCCACATACCTCCAGCTTGCTGCTTCTGTTAAATCTTGGATCTCTGTGATTCTGACTCCCACGAAGACCTTGTATCTACACGAATCGGACTGGATCCATGTGAGTACGGTCATGGAGTCTGACCACAGGATTGTTCTTTGCACCGGGATGGTGAGTTCACGTTGGATTAACGTGGCGAGTTGCGCTCCTGCTAGGGCTGCGCAGAGCTCTAGACGCGGGATAGATTGTTGCTTGCTGGGGGCTATTCTTGAGCGAGCCAGGATGAAGGCAGTATGTATTTCTCCTCCCTCCTCTCGGGCCCGCAAGTAGGCCACCGAACCGTAGGCTACTTCGGAGGCGTCGCTGAAGACGTGCAGGTCCATCTGGCACGTCTCTGGCCTCACTGTGGGTGGGAAGTAGGGAACATCCCTTTGAGCTTGAGTAGGAGGGCCTCGGCTTCTTCTGGCGTCGAGACGCTTTGCAGACAGTTGTCCACGTAGAAACTATTTCCTACACTTTGTCGGACCTCTTCATCAGCTGCTGGGTCCTCTGCGACGTGTTTTTGCAGTGCAAACGTAGCACAGCATGGGCTGCATGTGGTTCCGAAAGGGAGGACTTCCCATTGATAGATGGATGGTTGCTCATCCCCGATCCTCTCTCTCCATAAGAACCGCAGCAGGGGCTTGTCCTCCTCCACTAGTCGCACCTGCAGGAACATCCCTTTGATGTCGCCGCTGATAGCCACCTTGTCTTGGCGGAAACGTAGCAACACGCCTAGTAGAGAGGGGCCGAGTGTTGGGCCGGGCAAGAGCTCTTTATTCAGATTTTGTGATCCGATCTGGTAGCTGCAGTTAAACACAATACGATCCTTGCCGTTGTGGTGGACTTTGTGGTGCGGCACGTACCATGATTCGGTCGTCTGATCGGCCTCTTTAATGTCAATTTTCTTTATGTGTCCCGCTGTGATTAGCTTGTCAATCTCAGCGCGGTACACAGTCGCTTGAGCGGGGTCTCTGGCTAGGCGCCGCTCTGTGTTCGATAGATACCGCTCCGTTGCTTCTTTTGGGGCGTGGAAGGTAGGCATACCCTCTCGCCTCAGGAGTGGAGTTGCGTATCTCATCACTCCGTTGACTTTGACTCTCTTTGTCCCCCGCTCAAGGAGGGCTATAGCATAAATGTCTTCCTTGGAACGAATGTGTTTCTTTTCGTTCTTAAAGGGCATTGTCTCTAGTGTCCATAGCCTCTCGACGTGCTGTAGGAGGGTGGTGTCTTCTTCTGTCACTCTGGAGTGGAGGCAGCTAGTGGCTGCTGTTCGGTTAGGAGACCTAGAGAGGGGGCCTTGTAGTGTCCATCCTAGGCGGGTCTCGACTGCTGCTGGACAGCCTCTGGGCCCAGTGTGGACCCGGTCCATCGGGACGATGAGGTGTGCATGGTCGGATCCTATCAGCAGGGTCGGGGTGGCACCGTCTATGAGCGGTATAGGTAGTTGACGCAGGTGCACATATTTATCCATCAGCTTGGCGATGGGGTAGGTGTACTGCGACAGGCCTATGTCTTGGCTGGTGAAAGCGTTAGTGATCCTATACCGTCTCTCTGGCTGCCCGCTTGCTGCGATAGTGAAGGAGACATTCTCGCCCTTTATCGTCTTCAGGTCTCTTCTTATTGTCCGAATCGTCATCGTTTCTTCGCTCCCCCGCAGCCCCAGCTGGGCCGCAGCGGACGCGAGGAGAAGGGTCTTCTCTGACCCGTCGTCAAGGACGGCGTAGGTGTCCATGACCTTTTCTTCGTAACTCAATGTTACGCGGACCACCTTCAAGAGCACCCGGGCGCCCCCGCTGCTGGCGGGGTCAATGTACATAACACTTGCCTTTGTGCTGCTTGAGGGTGCAGGCTTTCTTCTGTTACTGTCATGTAGGACGTCCAAGTGGGCTCCGTCACACCGACTACACCTCTTCTTTAGGCGGCACTCGGCTGCCATGTGACTGCGCGCACATCGGTAACAGCGTCGGTTGGACTTTATCCATTGACTCACCTCGTCGGCGGTCATCTTCTTGAACGTGTCACAGTGTGACAGCCAGTGTTCCTTTTCGCAGTACGGGCATACAATCTTCCACTTCTCTTTCATCGAGGGGGTACTGTGGTTCTTGTTGCTCGGTACTGATTCGGCTTGGTGCATGACGGTCACCAGCCTGCGGCCATCGTTTGCTCTCCTAGGTCCCTCTCTGTAGCTTGGTGTGCTCCACACGAACGTATCCAACCGTAGGCTGTTGACTTCTCTCGCCAGGAAGTCGGCTAGGTCTAGGAGGGATGGCTCGGGACCGTTAGGATCACGGTGGTCTCTTTGCCGCCTGAAGCGCTCTTGTCGGGCGGGCGGAAGCTTCTCTAAAATCCTCTCAACATTAGAGTTCGCGTACAGTTCGTGCATACCCTTTTCCTTTTGCGCCCCCAGCATCCCTACCAGGGATTGTACCTTGATAGACAGGTCATCTAGTGAGCGATTGTCTGTGGCTGGGGGTAGACGGTCAATATTCCTTATCTCTTGTAATACGTAGTCCCATATGCGTCCATATCATTGGTCGAGGGCTGCTAGAGCCGCAGTGTATGGGGTAGTAGAGGTGGAATATGCCAGCGCTATATTGTGCGCTCTGGGCACCTTCAGGTGCTTGAGTAGGATAGCATACTTGTACGGTTCATCAGTTACATCGGACATCATTGTCTCTAAGCCCATTCGTAGCTCTGTGTACTGTGCTCTGTTCTCGTGTGTGAAGTCCGGGAACGTCGGTGTGCCAAGGTACGATGCCATGGATGGCTGGCACATCGGTGAGCGTTCGAGGAGAGGCCTCCTAGGCGAGTCTCCTCTTACTTGTCGTGGTGGGCTGGTACCTGTCGGGTACCAAGGCCCGCGTACCCAGGTGCTGTTCCTCGGGGCTGGTCGTGCGTCAAGCTCACCCGTGAATTGAGTCGGGGGTCTGTAGCGCAGAGCCGCGGGGGTAAAGTCTGGGCTGTACTGGACCTCCTGGTCCTGTGGAGTACGGTGATGCTGTTGGGCTTGACTCTCCTCCTCTCCCTCTTCTTCTTCCTCTGCCAGGTAATCTAGATCCTGTAATCGTCTATTTAGCCTCTCCGCGGCATAGGCCGGTTCTTCCCTGTTGCTGGGTCTCGCTTGGACCGGTCGGGGAAGGGGTTCGGAGAGGGGTATAGGCTCTCTCTGTTGGCCGGGCTCAGGGTCGCTTGATCGGGTAGGGGAGGGTGCCCTAGACCCTTGTCTTGACGAGGCCCTGGAGCCCCGTGCGGAGGGAGGGGGGGTTACCCTGGTAATCAGCTGCTCCATTATCTGCGCTTGTAATCGGTCGCGCTCGGCTTCGCGCTTGGTGAGAGCGAGGTCGCGCTCTGCTTCGCGTTGGGCACCGGCGGCGGCGCGCTGGGCTTCGGCGCGGTCTCTTCCCATATTCTCTGCCGTCTGGAGGCGTCTAATCTCTAGGCGTATGCGGTCTTCGTCACTCCGTTGCTGCGCTTGAAGGCGTTCTCTTTCCATGGAAGAATGCTCGCGCTCGCTAAGCGTCTGTGCTTGGAGTCGATCGCGCTCGGTTGAGGCTGCCAGGCTGGCGATAAAGGCCTGCGCCAGCATCTTGTCCGCCTCGCTGGGGGAAGACGCTGGTTGAGGTGATCGGCTTCTGGTAGTACTCGTTGGAGATCCGTTCTCCTGTCGCGTGCCGAGGAGATCCATCTCCTGGGTGCGCGTCTCTTCTTGTGGTGGGTCGGGTTCCGTCCCTGGAGGGCTTTCTTTATCCTGGAGCTCTCCGGGGACTACCTCGTCGACGTTGGCGGGGGGTAAAGTCATGTCAGGTCCCTCCTGGTCCCCCCCGTGAGCTTGGTCAGTTACGTTAGAACCCACTAGGGTCTTTACTGGTGGGGTAGCCTGGTCGGTAGGGTTGGACATAATTTTACTATCTACTTTTTCCGCGTTTAACGTCTGTAGAAAGCTAGGTAGTATACTGGCAGCGTAGTCCTCTAAGTACTGAGGTGGATGCCGTCTACGCTGCGGGCGATCTATTTTAGGAGAACCGTTTGTGGAGTGTTCATCATTGGCCATGTCAATATTAATACTACTATATTAATATTACGCTAGTTACCCTCCGGCTCGAAGGACCAATTGTAACTGAGGGGTACAATTCCCTGATTGTATTATATAAGTATGGTATCATTAAACCACTACTGTCTTATGTACATTACTACTGGCCATACAGTACACAGGTATATCAGATGAACACTTCCCACAATGACACGGTTCCACACAAAACTGGGTTATAATAATATTTATTAGCAGCAATGATAGTATATAACAATACTTTACGTAGGGTCGCGCTTATAAGGCGAAAGAATGTGCGTGAGTAAATCAATAACGTAAGTCCATTATCATATTACGCAGGAGATAATGAATACCACCTGTATCTTAGGAATTATATCTATGGTACACTAGTAAGGCAGCGGGAGATACTGGTAGGGTCCCTCCGGTTGTAGGCCAGCAAGGGGAGAGGATTTGTCGGTAGTAGAGTCTGGGTCAACGAAGAATAGGGAGACTCCAAGTACAGGAGACGGTGCAATAATCTCTTGATCCGCAGACGAATAACAGCTGTTCTCCGGCATGCAGCTCCGCATGGAAGAAAGCTAGCCAGCCTCAGGCTTCTGAGAGGCGGGCTCGACGTTGCTCCTCACAGGGTAAATCCCACACAATTGTGGGTGTAGACGATTCTCCGCTCCATCAATTACAGGACCAAAGCAAATATAATCCAGCCGAAAAGGGCTATGTAGTCGTCGGGTAGGTTATCCAGTGTACATGTCCACACGGTCCTCGTCTAGGGCTCCTCGGGTGAAGGCGCCAGGGTAAGCTGCCCAGCCTGGATAAGCACACTAGCTGGTACAAGGAAACGTTGGTGATGCTGGTCACTGTAGAACGGTAGCCGCACGATACACTATACATAAATAGACTATTACTGAATTAATAGAATAGGTCGAACTCGACGGTACAGCGTTAAACTCTGATACTTCAGTTATTAATTCGCACGCGGTCTCAATGCTCTATTTGGGGCCAAACAGGCCTTACTTCACCGCACGTTGTATCGTGGGTGAGGCTTCAACTTATTGGTTAACTTAACTTCTGTATTCACCTGTGCCGTATTTATACGTTAGGTGAACAAACTAGTACCAGCTTTATTCCTGTCTCGTATCCTTGCGCAGAGCCGTTCATGTCCAGGCAAGTCTTTGGCGGTGACTTTGAACTAGACCTTGGGGGTATGGCAGTGGCGCCTAAGGGACCGCTGTCCAATAAGAGAACGAAATATTATGGTCTGTACTAGGTTAAAGGGATATTCCATGTATATGTACAAGGAATACACAAGGGATATCAAACGATATACAAATATTATGCAATATATATCAATTAATAAATATATATATTCGGTTTAATCTGATCCTTCGTAACACCACCCCTGGTCCGAAAAGTGGGATGGAAGAAGCCAAGCCTGTGAACTTCCATTCCCCACACCCGACCATCAACCGCTACACACACAACATGCAACACAGCTCCGCTTCCCACATTCCCCCGACATCTCAACAAGACACACATGAGTCTGACCAGTCAATACATATTTTATATACATACTCCTTTTAATGCCAAACATCATGTTCACCCTCCTCCTTATACCTTTCCAATATTCCTTTTTTTTTTTAAACTTTTAAACTGGTATATGTTTTTACTCAATTTAACCTCCTCGTCCAATCCATTCCATAATCTAACTCCACAAACAGATATATACAAAGATTTTAGAGTGGTTCTTACACCCGGTTGCTGGAGTTTCTGTTTCCCTCTAAGATTATAAATCCTGGTTCCTACCCTCTCAGTGAACCGATATTGGATGGGGGTTGGAAGAGAGTTATGTGAAGCTTTGAACATGATTTCGGCAGTTTAATTTTGATCAAGTCCCATAATTTAAAAGCTGATGCTTGTAAAAACAATGGGGTAGAGTGTTGGTTGTACTTAGCATTGTACACAATCCTAATGGCCTTTTTTGCAGAATATAGTTTCAAGTTCAAGTTTCTTTAATAGTTGTCATACAGAAGTACAGAATACTTTCATACAAAATGCTTCTTACTGTTACGCTCCAGAGACTGTGCTAGACAAGATAGTATCAAATAACATAGTATAGCATGTAATTTAGAAGAAGAAAATGAGGTCACAGTGTTCGGTATAGACATATGTACAATGTTCTGAGTTACCATATAATATACAATACTATGCAGTGTACTAATGTACAGTACTATATAGTGCAAAGCAGAAATGGGATGAGGTACAATTTAGGTACAATTTACAGTAAGGTGTACGAGTTGTAGTGCAATCCTTCATCAATAAATATAAAGTGTGGGGAGTGGGTGCTACAGTGTGTTTGTTTAAAGTGGGTGT
The DNA here is from genome assembly GCF_963971535.1 of Notolepis coatsorum. Taxonomy (NCBI): domain Eukaryota; kingdom Metazoa; phylum Chordata; class Actinopteri; order Aulopiformes; family Paralepididae; genus Notolepis; species Notolepis coatsorum. The sequence goes on from NC_140181.1 coordinate 73,902,005, forward strand.
GTGCTATAAGTGTGTGGAGTGGGTGCTACAGTGTGTTTGTTTAAAGTGAGTGTGTGCGTGTGGATGTGTGTGCTATGTGCGTTTGGTGGTTGTTGTTGTGTAGTGTTCATTCATTGTTCGTTTAGCAGCCTGATGGCCTGGGGATAGAAGCTTCTTCTGAGTCTTTCTGTGCTCGCCTTGAGACTCCGGTATCGCTTGCCTGACCGCAGCAGTTCAAAGAGGCAGTTGTTCGGGTGACTGGAGTCTTTAATGATTCTCTTAGCCTTGCCCTTGCAACGCTTGTTGTAAATGTTCTGGAGGGTGGGGAGCCCCCCTCCAATTGTGCGTTCGGCTGAACGTGTCACTCTTTGTAGTCTGCTTCGGTCTTGTGCAGTGCTATTCCCAAACCAGGAGGTGATGTTGCCGGTCAAGATGCTCTCTATTGTACATGAGTAGAAGTTCTTAAGGATATTCTGACTGACTTGGAACTTCCTTAGGCGCCTGAGGAAGTAGAGGCGTTGTCGTGCCTTCTTCACAACACTGTCAATGTGTGTGGTCCATGTCAAGTCCTCGGATATGTAGGCTCCGAGGTACTTAAAGCTGTTGACTCTCTCAACCGGTGCCCCGTCGATGCTGAGGGGGCTGTAGTCCTTGACCCCCGACCTCCTGAAGTCCACAATCATCTCCTTTGTTTTGCTGACGTTCAGGGAGAGGCTGTTTTCCTGGCACCATCCCGCCAGGACCTTGACCTCTTCCAGGTAGGCCCTCTCGTCGTTGGCAGAGATCAGGCCCACCACCACTGTGTCGTCAGCAAATTTGATGATTGTATTGCTACTCCGCTGAGCCACACAGTCGTGTGTGTACAGGGAGTAGAGGAGGGGACTCAGAACACAGCCCTGGGGGGCCCCTATGTTGAGGGTGATGGATGAGGAGGTGCAGTTGCCTGCTCTCACCACCTGGGGTCTGCCAGTCAGGAAGTCCAAGACCCACTGGCAGAGGTCATAGTTCAAGCCCAGGTCCCTGAGCTTGGCTATGAGTATGGAGGGGACTATGGTATTGAATGCCGAGCTGTAGTCGATGAATAGCATTCTCACATAGTTCCCCTGCCTCTTGTCCAGGTGTGATGCTGCTGTGTGCAGCACATGGGCTATGGCGTCCTCCGTGGACCTGTTGGGGCGGTATGCAAATTGCAGGGGGTCCATGTTGATGGGGAGGGAGGAGCAGATGTAGCCCTTTACTAGCTTCTCAAAGCACTTCATGGCTATGGAGGTGAGAGCTACAGGGCGGTAGTCGTTGAGGCAAGCAGGCTTGGATTTTTTGGGTACAGGGATAATAGTGGACTTCTTCAGGCAGGTGGGGATGACAGCCTGTTCTAAGGACAGGTTAAATATGTCAGTGAATACTGGGGCCAGTTGGTCGGCACAGACTTTTAGGACGCGGCCGGGGATGCCGTCCGGACCTGCTGCCTTCCTGATATTAACTTTTTTAAAGGTCCGCCTCACCTCATGCTCTGTTATCCTGAACACTGCGCCTCCATCAGCAGCCGACCCCCCCCCCCCCCATTGCCGTGGCTTGTGAGCTGGTGTTGTTATTACCAGCATCAAACCTCGCATAGAAGGTATTGAGGTCATTTGCTAAGGAGATGTCACTGTTCAGTTTGAGGGAGGCGCCTTTGTAGTCTGTCATCGTTTTGAGCCCCTGCCACATAGCTCTAGAGTCAGCTTGTTCAAACTGGAGTTAAATTTTATCCCTGTAGCGCCGTTTGGCCTCTGACACTGTCCTCCTTACGTTGTATCGCGCCACCTTGTGGTCATTCATGTTGCCTGCCACTAGGCCGTCGTTGTATGCTTTGGTGCGCTCTCTCAGAGCTTCACGGACGGATTTGTCTACCCAGGGTTTTTGATTTGGGTAAACTCTCATTTTGGTAGTGGGGATTGTTTCTTCCACCATAGTACAAACATAGTCCAGCACTGTTTCCGTGTAGACATTAATGTTATCTGTGTCGCGGAACACATTCCAGTCTGTGCAGTCAAACGCAGACCGGAGCGTCTCCTCTGACGTCAAATCCCATTTCTGCACCTCTCGCGAGACTACAGGAGTACTTTTGATTCTCTGTTTGTACATTGGTGAAAGAAAGATTGACGCGTGATCTGATTTACCAAAGCCACTATCAGAATGAGCCTTGTAGCCACCTTTAAATTGCGTGTAACAGTGATCTAGGATGTTACCGCCTCTGGTGTTGCAAGTCACATGCTGATAGAAGTCAGGTAATACCTTTCTCAGATTGGCGCTATTGAAATCACCCAGCACCAAAATGGCGGCGTTAACGTTCGCCATTGATATAAAGAGGTGATATATTGGAACGATAAGTATTACCCCATACTTCCAGACAATAATTTAAATATGGGACTACAAATGCATGGTAAAGGATGAGAAGTGACCTTTGGTTGACAAAATTCTTGGATCGATACATAATCCCCACACTTTTGGCCATCTTGGATTTTACATGACTGATGTGTGGTTTCCAGCTTATCCTGTCATCTATGATCACACCCAGGAATGTGGTTTGATTTACTCTTTCAATACATACATTGTCTATCATAACTTTCACTGTTATGTCACTATTGCGCTTTCCAAATAACATTAATTTAGTTTTACTCAAATTCAACGACAATTTATTCTCATCAAACCATTTCTTTAACTTGATCAACTCCTGTGTGATCACCTGCAAAAGATCCTGCAAATTTTGCCCTGAACAAATTATATTAGTGTCATCTGCAAAAAGAATGAATTTCATGATAGATGATACTCTACATATGTCATTAATATATAATAAAAACAGTATCGGACCCAAAATTGACCCTTGCGGTACTCCGCAGACGATGTTCATCAGTGTTGACCTATGTTTGTCAATTTGTAGAAATTGTTTCCTGTCTTCCAAATAACTTTCCAACCAATTTAGAACAGTTCCTCTAATACCACATCGATCCAGTTTTTTAAATAATATACCATGATCTATATACTATAGTATCAAACGCCTTCTTCAAATCTATAAATATTCCTGCAGCTAATTTCTTATTGTCCGTACATGTGGTGATTTCCTCAATTAGGTCTGTAAGTGCCAATGAAGTTGATCTATTATGTCGGAAACCATACTGGCTGTTGGAAAGAAAGTTATTATTTTTCAATAAAACTGAAAAGTCTTATTGAAAAAAGCTTTTCTAGTATTTTTGAGAACTGAGGTAGGAGAGAGACTGGCCGGTAATTTGTAAAAGTATGTTTATCCCCTGATTTAAATAATGGTATTACTTTTGCTATTTTCATTTTATTTGGAAATGTTCCTGTTTGAAAGGATAAGTTGCAAATGTGAGTTAGTGGTTTTATAATTCCCCCAACAATTTTCTTAATCGTCTCCATGTCAATATCATTATAATCTTTAGATTTTTTATTCTTACAGTTCAATACAGTGTCCATTACTTCATTTTCATCTACCGGATAAAGAAACATTGAGCTTGAGTTGAAGTCTATCAGTTTATCCAGTGACACAGTTGTGAATGTAATTTTCTCTGCCAATTCAGGTTCAATACGTACAAAGAATTTATTAAAACCATCAACCACCTCATCCATGTTGCTTATGGACTTTTCATTTACAATAAAATGATCTGGATAGTTCACACCATTAGACCCATTTCTGATAAGATTATTAAGCACTTTCCAAATACCCTTAATATCATGATTTTTTTTTAACTTTCTAGTAGATTGGCATAGTATTCCTTTTTACAGTTTCTCATAATAATTGTTAACTTGTTTTTATACATTTTATATTTAGACTCTGTTTCATTAGTTCTGTATTTAATAAATCTTCTATACAGGTTTTTCTTTTTGCAAGCATTTAATAGCCCATTTGTTAACCATGGATTCTTTGTGGAATTTCTTCTCTTGTCCTGTTTTTTTATTGGACATTTGTTGTCATATGATGCTTTAAATATTTCCAGAAAAGAGTCATAGGTGACATCAATATTATTTGCTTGGTATACTGTATTCCAATCCTGTTCAATTAAGTTATTTCTCAGAGCAGTCAATGTCTCCTCACTTCTTACACGGCTATAGTTAAATTTTTTTGCCTCCAGGACTTTTCTATACATAGTATCATACACAACAAAAATTGGTAGATGGTCACTAATGTCATTAAGCAATAGCCCACTCACAGTATTGTTATCTATTATGTTTGTAAAAATGTTATCTATCAGTGTGGCACTATGTGAAGTTATTCTGCTGGGTCTGGTGATTTTAGGATATTTTAACACTTCCTCCGGTCCTGGTCCTGTGGGACCAGGACTCAGACAGTCATATTCACAAGTACCTCCCATTAACAATAACACTCGATCAACATTGCCACCCGGTGGGCTGATGCCAATCTGGCATCAGCTCACACACCAACTCATTGTTATTTATTGTCAGTTGTGTTTGTTGTGTTTATTGTCTGTTGTCTCCACTTTGTTAGTCTTGTGTTCCCCTGTCTGTGGTTTGTAATTATGTTTAGTCTGGTTGGTTATTTGTTATTGTTTTCCAGTGTACTCTGTGTTCTATTGTTTCTGTCTACCACACCTGTGTCTTGTTTGTAAATTACCCTCTGTGTCTTGTCAATTAGTCTGTGTATATAGTCCTGTCTGTCCTGCCCTGCTGGGCGCGATCATTGTTAAATGTTACCTGTGTGTGTTAGTCGTGTATGTACCTTGTGTTGTAGTAAACTGTTCATCGTCACGCTCTGTCTCCGGTCTCATCTATACTCTGCCATCTGGGTCCATCATGCCAAAGAAGCGTAGGACTAATCGTAACAGATATAGGCTCATGCTGAACATAGTGTCAATGAATTCCTCTGTCAATCTATGTTTTTGTGGATTTAGCAGATCAATATTGAAACCCCACATCTTTTTGATTATTTATAGAAAATAGTTTTTCCATCCAGTTGTTAAACACATTAATATCTGATCCTGGTGTGGTCCTATATATACAGCTAACAATATATCTTTATATTACAATATAATATCTTTTTTAACAGACAATTCCTCCTTATCAACACTGCTATGTATAACGTTAGCAAGCAAAGTGCATGTAGCTTGACCTGTGTAACATTAACTTGTGGTCCACTGGGAAAGACCGTTCATCACTACAATCCAAAACATTAATAATACACATATCTTTTTTTTTATCCACTTTTTCTCCTTATTTTTCTATTTTTCACCCATCCCAATTTCGTATTGCCAATTCTCCCCTCCCCTGTCTTGAACGTTCCTATAGACTATGCCTCCCACTGGTCGGCTGTAGTGAGGATAGAAGCCTTGCATCACATGTCCCCTCCGGTACACGAGGATGCAGCCTGTCGCATCTTTTCACCAGACAGCACGGACTCTCAGTGGCGAGGAGTAACGCGTGGGAGGCTCACGCTGCCCCCGATACTTCCTGTCTCTGCTGTGCAGGCGTCACCCAACCGACCTGTAGGAATCGCTGTCCACAACGTCCAATCCCCACCCATCGACTTCCACCCGCTACCTCTGTCAATTGAGATAGTATGACGACTGGTCCAAGCCGCAGGCAATGCTGACACCGGGATTCGAGACCGGAGTCTCTTGCATTGGTGACGAGCGCAATCTCCGCTACGCCACCCAGCCGCCGACATATATCTTTTTAAATATTTCAATCAAAAATAATTTCCTCAACTTGTAATTTTGCTGCAAAAAATCTGCATAAAATCTAGCAAATTGCATTGAAAAGCTGCTGCAAAACCAAGCATTTCTGATCACTACAATCACGTAAAAACTCAAGGAATCAAGGTGGGACTGTATTTCCAAGCAAGCTTTTCATCTGGGCTCAAAATAGACACAGTAAAACGCTGGAGCGCTCATAACGTCTGCACGTATATTGCAGGGGGGGGTCCTACTAATCACCCCAAAGTACCAGAAAATACCCCCAAATACCCCAAAATACCCCAAAGTATACCCCAAAATACCAGAAAATACCCCCAAAGTACCCCAAAATACCCCAAAATACCCCAAAGTACCCCAAAATACCCCAAAGTATACCCTAAAGTACCAGAAAATACCAGAAAATACCCCAAAATACCCCAAAATACCCTAAAATACCCCAAAGTATACCCCAAAGTACCAGAAAATACCAGAAAATACCCCAAAATACCCTAAATACCCCAAAGTATACCCCAAAGTACCAGAAAATACCCCAAAATACCCTAAAATACCCCAAAGTATACCCCAAAGTACCAGAAAATAATATTTTCTGGTACTTTGGGGTATACTTTGGGGTATTTTGGGGTACTTTGGGGTATTTCGGGGTATTTTGGGGTATTTTCTGGTACTTTGGGGTATTTTGGGGTATACTTTGGGTTATTTTGGGTTATTTTGGGGTATTTTCTGGTATTTTGGGGTATACTTTGGGGTATTTTGGGGTATTTTCTGGTATTTTCTGGTACTTTGGGGTGATTAGTAGGACCCCAGGGGGGTGACTGATGTTTTGACAACCATCTTCATCAGAGTCAATGGGTCTTATTCCCCAAAATTTTCCAAAGAGTTCTCTTGGAAGACTTATCTTGGAACCGACTGTGACAGAATCAATGACAAGTTCACTCTGAGTCCCCAACGTGCTGGTAATATGTCTTAAGTGGCTTAAACGGTCGCACCTGTGATATGATCTGATATCTACTTGGGGAATGGCATTATATCTCAAACGCGAAATCCCCGTTCAGGTCATTTGCATACAAAACAACGCCTCCAGAGCTCCTTATAAGGCAAAGTAATGACGCAGCTGTGTGGAAATGGATGCGGAAGTGCCTTGCGAGTCTTGCGTGACCCATCGAAATGAGATTAATGTATTGTCATCATATATAGTACAGCTCGTGGACGTGGTACACCTGCCGCAGCGCGCACGCACGCACGCACTCACGCACACACACACACACACACACACACACACACACACACACACACACACACACACACACACACACACACACACACACACGCAGTATACTGTAGCCTACGGCGTAATGCATGAACGCAGTATAGGCTTATTATTCCATTAATGACATGTTGCATTAGGATTTAGTAGATACTATATGCTCTGCCCTATGTACAGTATAGGTACAGTCTGTACTTATACTGTATGTAGGGCAGAGGGAGAGCATATACAGTATATAGTATCTACTAAATCCTAATGAAACAAGTAACTAGAATATATTAAGCCTATACTGTTCATTATCGTAGGCCATACTGGCGCACACAAGACTTGTTATGGAATATTATTACATGGCGTTTTCACATTCGCCGAAATGCTTGCTTGTGATTGGTCAATAGCGCGCGTCAGAGGTCAGTTATCAGACAATAATGACCGCTGTGGGACAATAATGACCGCTGTGCGCAGCTGTTCGCAATCAAGCCCACAATAATGACCGCTGTGCGCAGCTGTTCGCAATCAAGCCCACTGACATCAGTGCAAACTGCCGGCTGCCGGGGAAGCTGCTGGGGGGCGGAGCGACGAGCACTCCAGAACCAGAACCAGTGTTACTGTTGCGAGTCGATGTAAAATGAATTAGGTATATTGTTAGTAAGTTAGCCATGTAATAAGCGGGATAATGTATAGCTATACTCGATCATTGTCGCAAAATAATTGACCTTCACTGACGTTTAAAACACCTCGCAGAGGCGGCTCGGTATTTTAAACTCTGTGTCGGTCAATTATTTTGCGACAATGACCTCGTAGCTATACATTATCCCTTACTTAATGCAGTCTATTTCCATGCGATTAAGTTTAGTTCTTATTTATTTATTTATCCACTCAAGTCAAGTCAAGTCAAGTCAAGTCAAGAGATTTATTTGTCACGGCATACAAGTATACAATGAATTGCGGGTGGTCTTGCCCGCAACGATGTGCAAATAACATATAATAGAATCAACATTGTGCAATAAACAAGTACCATTGTGCAATAAACAAGTAACATGTTAGGGCATATCGGTATATGTACATAAGTTATTTACAGAGCATGGAGGACATACTAGGTCCTTTGGTAGTGTCTTTCTGTACATGCTAATTTATACAATCTCCGGTTATACTTTAAAGTGACCCTTCCTTAGTGGCCATAAGTGTGGGCGTGTGCAGCATGAGTGTGTGCCTGCTCATGTTAAAGTGGCTGCTAGTGTGTGAGCATGTACAGTGAGTGTGTTGTGCGTGTGCTCATGTGTGCTTGTGTGTGGAGAGTTCAGTGTTCAGGGCTCTGATGGCCTGGGGGAAGAAGCTGAGCCGAAGTATCTCTGTCCTAGCAGCTGGTGTTCGCAGGCGTCTGCCTGACCTGAGCAGCATGAACAGGCTGTTGTTGGGGTGGTGTGGGTCTTTCATTATTCTGCAGGCTCTGGATTTGCACCTCTTGTTGTATAGAACCTGCAGGGGTGGTAGTGCAATACCCGTGGTACACTCGGCTGAGCGCACCACTCTCTGTAGGGCCTTCTTGTCCTGTGCCGTGCTGTTTCCATACCAGGCAGTGATGTTTCCAGTCAAGATGCTCTCTACAGCTCCGGAGTAGAAGGACTGGAGTATCTTCCCACTCTGAACTTCCTTAACTGTCTCAGGTGGTAGAGGTGTTGTTTCGCCTTTTTTACGACTGAGTCTATGTGTGTTGTCCATGTCAGATCCTCTGCGATGTGGACCCCCAGGTACTTAAAGCTGCTCACCCTGTCCACGGTAGCCCCGTTAATCCTCAGTGGTGTGTGTGTCTCCTGGGCCCCGTTCCCCGTACCTGGATAACTGAGTTAGCCGGATAACTTTCGGTGAAGTCTGACTTAAGCCGGACTTTCCGGTTCCCCGAATCTGGATTGTCCAAATCACCATGACAACAGATCCAAAAGTTTGAGCCTGGTCAAAAGCAGGGTTTAAGTTCAAGTTAGCCGGATGAACCATCGCCACGCCCCCGCAAAGAAGTGACAGCCCGTTTCCTGAAATTATTCCCACAGTCTACGATCTGCATTATACCATTCTGAATTACGTTTTTGTGCTCCATTCTTCCAGAGGGGGCTTTTGAAATGTAAAATAGACCCAAAATGCTGATACTAAATTCACTTTGTCCTAAATAATGCACGTTATATATACCGTGGCGCTCGCTCGGTGCGATGTACACATTATGTGGTTATTTTAATTGTAACTGGGATTAAGATGTCTGATGAGATGCGCTGTTTGACGGATTTGAGAAATTGAATGAGCCGTTGACGTCACATTAATGAATGAGGATAAAGAGATAAAACTTCATTCAAAATAAAGAATATTCTAAACACGGGTCTCTCGTTCATTAATGTATAAACAATGAATTTATCCCATCTGGCACAGTGGCGCAGCGGTAGTGCTCAATCCTGGCAACCCAGCGAACGGTGTTCGAAACCCCGTGTTTCCAATATAATTTTTTGGAATATAATATTAATGATTATACGCCAAAGTAGCCTAGTTTTAAGTTAAAATATTATAAATCTACATGCATTGAGGATGTCATTCTTTATATAGCTCTCAACGTGCACCAAATTGAATTATTCCTACATCGCAAAAAGAAGGGAAAGACTAGGTTTCGAACCCCGGTCGTCTGCGTGAAAGTCAAAAGAAGAACCCGTTACACCACAGTGGAGATAAGTAAAAGATCGACCATACATCAATCAATGGGAAGAGAGCCGTATCGTTATTCTGTATAACAGTTTAACTAATTATTTTCGCTAGCAAGATCTCATTTGATTATTCAATCCAGCAGGCAAGTTTAAAGAAATATAATCTGATTGATTGAGGTAATGAGGGACTTAAAATTAGCCTATAGATAACGCATTTAACTTGTCGGCGAGGCGATTGAGCCGTACTGCAATATGTTAATAAAGTTTTAAATCAATTAATCAATCAATGCCGCTAGAGAATCAGGATCTCTGCTATCGATACGTGCTGGCTTTTCAACTGGAGCGGCCGCGCGCACTTATCCTGGGTCTCAAGTCTGGCTTGAGTTAACGAGACTGAATCCACCTTCGAGGAACAGGAAAATCCCGGCTTCAAACATCGGGTTAACTGAATCTGGATAATGACATCTTGATCGACTTAGTTGAACCAGGTACGGGGAATAGGGCCCTGCTGTCCTCTCCTATAATCCACGATCAGCTCCTTGGTTTTACCAATGTTCAGGAGCAGGCTGTTGTCCTGGCACCAGCGTTCCAGTACCTCAACCTCCTCCCGGTAGGCCTTCTCGTCGTTGTCCGAGATCAGCCCCACCACCACTGTGTCGTCCGCAAACTTCACTATGGAGTTGGAGCTGAACTTGGCCACACAGTCATGTGTGTATAGTGAGTACAGCAGGGGGCTCAGAACACAGCCCTGGGGGGACCCGATGCTCAGGGTGATGGTGTTGGAGGTCTGACCCCCCACCCTGACCGCCTGGGGCCTTTTACTCAGAAAGTCCAGTATCCAGGCGCTCAGAGCGGGGCTCAGACCTAGCTCGATCAGCTTGTCCACCAGTCTGGTGGGGACTATGGTGTTGAACGCTGAGCTGTAGTCAATGAACAACAGTCTCACATTGCCCCCCTTCTGACGGTCCAGGTGAGAGAGGGTGCTGTGCAGTACTTGGGAGACCGCATCGTCAGTGGACCTGTTTGGCATGTATGCAAATTGCATAGGGTCCATATCACTGGGGAGGGAGGCACAAATGTGATCCTTGACCAGCCTCTCGAAACATTTCATGGCCACAGAGGTGAGTGCCACCGGTCTGTAGTCATTGAGACCTGCTGGGGAGGGTTTCTTTGGTACCGGGATAATGGTAGACATCTTGAAGCAGGCAGGGACCACTGACTCCTTCAGGGATCGATTAAATATGGTGGTGAATACAGGGGCTAACTGGTTAGCACAGGACTTAAGTATGCGTCCTGTTATTCCATCTGGGCCAGCCGCCTTTCTGGTGTTCACCTGCATAAATGCTCTTCTCACACTGTGTACCGTCAATGAGAGAGCGTCCCCGCCCCCCCGCGGATGCCCCCCCCCCTCCACAACAGCCGGCGCGCCAGTGAAATCACTAGCCGTTGAGCTAGCAGCGCCACTGTTTGCACCAAACCGCGCGTAGAAGGTGTTGAGCTGGTCCGCGAGGGAGGCGTCGTCGCTCCCCATTGAGGGGGCGCTGACTTTGTAGTCAGTTATCGTCCTCAGTCCCTGCCATAAGCCTCTTGTATCATTCTGTGCCATTTGTGCCTCCATCTTGTCAGCATACGTCCTCTTAGCAAGTTTAACAGCCTTGCGCAGAGTGTAGACTGTTGTCTTGTACTCTTCCATGTTTCCTGACTCTCTGCCAAGGTTATAAGCAGTGGTGCGAGAGTTCAGAGCTGCTCTGATAGTACTGTCCACCCATGGTTTCTGGTTCGGGAACACCCTCGCCTTCTTTGTGGGGACAATACTGTCAGCGAATGTTGTTATGAAGCTCACAACGGTGTCTGTGAACTCGCTGACATCACTGGTGCTTCCCTCGAACATTCCCCAGTCGACGTCATCGAGTGCGTCCTGAAGCGTGGCCTCTGATTGGTCGGTCCATCTTTTTACCTCACGTGACACGACGGTGTCACGTGATCATTTCAGTGTTGGTGTATAGGCTATATAGTGTATTTCAATATAAGTTTAATTGATTAATGATATATTCGAAGGAATGCAGGTTTATAGCTATATCAAACAAAGGTCTGTCCCATTGTATACCAATCAATGGGATATATTGCATGTTGACCTGCATTCTTTCAAATGTATATAATTAATCATTAAAACAGATGTGTAACAAATAAGAAATACAAATTCCACAGAAGGCATTAAATAATTATTATTTTCAATCATTTCACAATAATTGCATAATTGTGTTTGAATATCTGAGTAATTAAAGTAATTATACATTTGTCCAAAATAGCTGGTTCAGATATGGTTAATCCAGCTGCCCTGTGATCAGATGAATCCATATTATTTATTTTTCCGACATCAAATGGGTAATTTCTTATCGTACAAATATTGTCATATTTATTTTAATTACCATTTACATAATTATGATTAAGTAATTTTTTCCAAGGAGGCCTGTAGCGTTAACATGAAGGAATCACTATGAGAACACAGTCTGTCAAGTTAATACAATTTTCAATTAGTCAATCAATCATAAGTGTGCTCCTCAGCACTCTTAAATCTGCTCTCAGCCACGCTCAAATCTGATCTCAGGAAAATTTGGGGAATCGCGCTACCAGCCCTAATATGTCTTAAATGGGCAGAAATATGCCTAAGAGGACATTTTTGGCCGTAAATCCGTTCGGGAATGAGACCCATTGTTCCCAGGGCTCCAGATAATGTAGCAGTGTGCTGACTAACTAGCTGGATGACTCATGCCTCCATATGGCGCACTGCACTAAAACACAGCAGCCCCGTTGACAAGCTCACCTGGGGAGTGTTAAATATCCTATATCTATATTCATAATGCGCTGCATGGATGATGTTAACACAGAATATTATGTTTCAAGGACAGATGTTTATTTAATTTCAAACCTGTATTTAAACCTTCATTTACATAGTGTTGAATCATTGTGTGTCTAAAAACATACAAGCGACAGCACTGGGATCAGTGTGTCACGTTTTCTCCTTTTAAACCAAGTGTTTTGCTATCTGCATCTGCTAAAGAGCCTAATCCTTTTTGATGTGAAATACTCAACACATTTACCTTTACATTTAGTCATTTAGCTGATGCTTTTATCCAAAGCGACTTACAAATTGTGAACAACAAGTCAGCAAGAGAGGTACCTCTCTGGCAGCTAAGGATCAGTGGCATTGTTCATCAAATAGTAACAAGCTTGAGTGTTACTCTTTGAGTGCCTAGTAGACATATTAGCATGAAAAGTACATAGTAGTAAAAAAGACGGTAGGAGGATACTTGCCAGGCCATTCTTAAGGAAGATCTGACACTGATGAACGGAGACCCAGGTATCTTGTAAATGGCTGCTTTTTTATATAGCGCTTTTATCCAACGCGCTTTACAATTTGTTACTCACATTTTACCCATTCACTCACACATTCACACACCGACGGCGGAGGCAACCATGCAAGGGGCCAATCTGCTCAACGGGAGCAATTAGGGGTTAAGTGTCTTGCTCAAGGACACATCGACACGCTGCCCGGGAGGAGCGGGAATCGAACCGGGAACCTCCGGATTGCCAGACGACTGCTCTACCTCCCGAGCCATTGTCGCCTCTGTAGTGTAAGCGTGATGATTAGAAGACAGGTGTGGAGCCTCCATCCATCAACGTGATTTGTTTCACCTGTGCCGATTGCAGGGGGTGTGTGAGACAGACACAGAGGGTGAGACAGACACGGAGGTGGGTGACGGTGGTACAGAGGGTTGTGGAGGTGAAACCGTAACAGTAATATCGCTTGCCTATGGTCACAGTTTGTGTTAGAGAACAGCATTTTCCTCAACCGACCTCTGAATCCACTCCACACAAACAAGCTACATATGGAGCTCTGAGGCACCTTTGTGACACAGAGAGGATATGTCTGTGTGGTTAAAAGGTGACACAAAAACGTGATGCTAATTAAGTTAATGAACTCATTAATAATTGAATTACTTCTGTCTACTTTGCCTTCCGTGAATCTTGAATCACGAAGGTCATCATTTTAACACTTTCAGTGCCTTTGATTAACGTTGATTTACCCTGTTGAATGGCACCACCCACTTACATTTTAGCGTTAAAAACGCCTAATCTATGTTTTCAATTATGGCTATGTGTCTAATCTGCTCGTCGCTTATCAATGACTCCTTTGCAGTCAACATTGTCGAAACGGATTGTTTTTTTATCGGTTCATTTTCGTTTTATAGCATTTTGAAAAGCCCTCGTTTTCAAGGAAAATATAAAGATTCCGTGATAAAAGACATTTACTGGAATATTCTAGAATACACAAAAACGTTGTCATATTTCGGCCTATTTTTGAATCGTTTTCAAATAAACGCTAGATTATCGATAGTATATGTGTACGTATGCATGCTATAGAGGCGATCTGAAAAATCGATTCTCTTATTTCCTCATCAGCGATCACAGCCAAACAGCCACATCACACATAGGGGACACGCTGTTATCTCAGCGAATACAGCTCCGATTACCCCAAGACTGGTAACATAGACTCCTTACCTTAGATCAGATGTTCTCCAAAAAGATTATTCCAATTCCTGATCGCCATTCCAAATATCGATCACGCTTATTGATTGATTATTGGCTGCTGTAAATATATATTCCAGGCTGATTTCCGTCCCGCGATCAGATCCCTCTTGAGCAGACTGCTCGCCAGCACAAGGAGCCAGTTGGCTCCACCTCTACAGATCTACAGATCCCAGGTCAGTCTAAGCGACTGACCTGCAGTTACACAGGGATAGACGATAGGGGGCGCTTTTTTCCAATCTGAGCTCCTGTAGGGGCTGGTGTACCAACGGGAGACTCGGTTGATGAAATATGAATTCAGATCACTAATAAAAAAATTAAACGATATTTGTCGTCGTGGGCACTCAATGGGGGGGCTGATAAAACGAGATATGTCGTCCGTGGCACTGAAAGTCGAGTCAAAATGGTTGTGACATTATGGTCTGTGACAGTGGGGATCGTCTCGACTCCACCATTAAATGACGTGCTTATTATCCCAGGGGATTGAACTAGGTTTGAGTCTATATGGTTTACACTCCAAACAATTGCATATGTTACAGATAGGACCTTTAATATTTAATTTTATTCAAGTATTCTTGAAAATGATTGCACTCCCTCCCTCCATTTCTCTTTAATTTCCACTGCTATTATTGGCTGTCTTACGCCCCCCCCCCCCCCCCGCCCCCCACCTCTCCCTCTCCCCCATCCCTAACTTCCTGTATGAGATCTGGCGGTCTAATTAAGTGTGCTGTCCGGATGACATTTGCTATATTAATGAGACTCGTGTCCTTCTCCAATTAGTCCCTTGACTTTATGCATGTGCATGTGTACATTAATGCGGTATGCGTGTGTGTGCAGGTACATGTGTGTGTTAGAATGTACAAATGTGTGCATACATGTGTGTGTGTGTGTGTGTGTGTGTCTGCATATGTGGGTGTGTACATGTTGATGCTAGAGTTGCTTAGGCGTCTGTGTGTGTGTGTGTGACTGTCCCATGCTCGTAATCCGGCGTGTTGATTGCCAGTTGACTGTGGGGCTATTTTAAGGCCCCGTTTAATTTTCGGTGATTGATTGTGATAATTAATTTGCCGTAGGTAGATGATTGTGGTAATTAATTTGCAGCGGCTCGATGATAAAGGGTTGCCGGTGTCCCATTGTGATCAACACTGTTTGACCGATTAGCTCCTTTGCTGACACCTTCATTTATTGTTAGAAATGTCCCCTGTTCAGGCTCTCCACCTCGCAGAGCAAGTGACCTCCACAGGAGAAAGTTTGGGATACAGCCAGGCTTCACTTAATAGGCTGTTTGAAACTCTCCAAAAAGACACATGTAAAATATGTCTCTGGCTATGTGTGTGTGTGTGTGTTTGTGTGTGTGTGTGTGTGTGTGTGTGTGTGTGTGTGTGTGTGTGTTAGCATAATTGAAATATACATCTCATTCAGATTACATATCCATTATCTTAGCCACACCTTTTTTTTAAATAAATAACTCTAACCCTAACTAACCTTACTGTCATGCACTTGTCCTAATATACTAACCTACACTGTAGCACTCAACACTTTGATGAACATTGTTACTCAGCTGATAGAGTTGTACCCTTCCTGCTCTCTTGTTGTACACAACTTGTAAGTCACTTTGGATAAAAGCGTCAGCTAAATGACTAAATGTAATTGTAAATGTAAATGTTATGTTATAGCCATAAGTAATAGGGTGGTGTAGTGGTTACGTCATTGTTGTTTCCGGCCGGTCCACCTCGCTTCAAATAGCTAAATTCTAATTTAAAAAAGCTAATTTCTAAATTGTCTCGTTTAAAATAAATAAAGCGTGGTGTACTTTTCTGTGTGTATTCATCCACAGCTCAACAATGAAACAATTCACAATTAATCATAAAATAATTACATATAATTTTATTTCAAACAAAAATGCTTAAACAATAATGATTGTGAGTGATAGAAGGGAAAATATTTTGTGCAAAAATGGAAAGCTTGCCAATGTTCATGAGGCAGAATTATTACAATAGCTGATAATACATTTCCACAATGATAAATCCCTATACGGGTGGACCGCACGGGAAACTAAAGTGACGTCAGACTACACCTCCCTATATATTGACGTATTTACGAAAATTTACAATAATACTGTGACGAGCCTGGTGGTGTTCAGGCTCGACACGGATCAAAACAAACAATTCCAATGTCCACACAAGCACAATTTCAATAAACAGGTTATATTTATTGATCCAAAGTACAGGTCCGATAGGCAATAGAGTAGTCAAAATACAGTCCAGGGTCAAAATACGTTCCAGGCTCTCGTACAAAAAGGGAATGTTCAATACTCAAGGTTTGTCTTCCAGTCCAGGGTCCAGTACCACAAACACCTTCTCGCTCTCACCTCTCCGTCCAACTACCTCTCACCTCACAAACTCAGTATCTCACACTCTCTCCACGATCTCTGCTCCTTCCTCACCTCCACTCAACCTTTCTCTGTCCCTCCTAGGGCTTTATGCTGTGTGTGTGTGTGGGATGTGGGTGATCATGTGGTATTGGTGGTGATGTGTGGTGTGCAACTGTGCACAGGTGTATTCAGTCCCAATATAATAATATATAATATAATGCAGGACCTGTTCAGAGGTCTTTAATTGGCATGCAATTATCCTCAATGTTAGCGGTTAGCACACACGGTTAGCACACACACACACCGGAACACACACACATGCATTGTTTTTTGTAGGATCGCCGATGCGATTCGTCTCTGCGCTTGACCCATCCCGTCGTCCTTCCCCCCAAGGGCAGCCGGGAGCAGACAGGCGTCGGCGAGGGCCGCGCCCGGGGACCAATCCAAGTGCTCCTGCCCGTCTTCGTCAAGGACGCCACAGCGTTAGCGATCAGTTGTTGTGCATGTTTTTCCATTGGGTTTATCTTATCGGGGGGGAAACCCTTGCGAGCACGGGGAGAACATGCAAACTCCACACAGAAAGGCCCGGGAGATACCTCACCTGGGTACCTGGCATCATGGAAACCTGGTCCCCAAGCGGGAATCGAACCCTGGACCTTCTTGCTGTGAGGCGACAGTGTTAACCACTACACCACTGTGCCGCCTTCTCCTCCTTAACTTACTCTTCTGCCCGTGGCAATAGTATTGCCCTTCCTCCACGTAACCAAGTGACGAGGGATGATATCTGCCACAGTACGTATTACAAATGAGTACATATATTACATATTCAAAACATGTAAATGTTTTCAGAAAATGCTTGAGCTCCCCTACTGGGGAACAAACCCAGGGCGCTCACACGGGAGGCAAGTGCCTTTACCTGGTGACTACTGAGACACGCTTTTCTGACCTTGCCCCAAACCATAACCCTAACCTTACTGTTACCTTAAACTAACTATAACCGTCAAACCCTAACCCTTTACAGTACCTTAACTTTATATCTTAACCATAACCATTAAAACAAACAATCATTATAGTATTGCTGTGTTTGTATGAGGTTGGGTGGGTGGACTAATCTAGTGGTGAGTGTTTGTTTTAAATGGTAAATGGTGCATTTATATAGCGCTTTTATCCAAAGTGCAATTTTGTGTTCCTCACATTCACCCTTTCACTCACCCATTCACTCACCCATTCACACACTGACGGCGGAGGCAACCATGCAAGGTGCCAACCTGCTCATCGGGAGCAATTGGGTTAAGTGTCTTGCTCAAGGACTTCGACACACTGCCTGGGAGGAGCGGGAATCGAACCGGGAACCTTTCAATCACCAGACGACTGCTCTACCTCTATATTACTTATGGCTGTAATATAACATACATTATGTTCCTTTTTCCTGTGGTTGATTAGTACTTTATTTGCGTTTTCTGATGAGACAGTGTTAGTGTGATAGTGATGTGCAGTACAACCTTTTTCTCTTGTGCAAGAACGTTCATTATCTTAGCTGCTCTTAGCCACACCAAATAATCTGGGCATTGACAGCTCTAGTGGCTCTCCAACCAAAGCCGTGATTCTTTTCATCTCAAGAGTACACTCTGAAAACCAAAACGCGGGTGGGTCACATTGTACAGTATTTACAGTGGGAGAATGAAAGGCGTCCTTTCATAACCACTGTCCTTCACATTGGTATGAAAACATTTCCCTAGTTTGCCTTTTAGATAAGATAAGATAAGATAAGATAAGATAAGATAAGATATTCCTTTATTGATCCCCTTGGGGAAATGCAGGCATCATAGCAGCATGGGGGGGTAGGGGAGGTACAGGTAGTAGAAGACATGGTACAGGTGACATAATTACAGTACAGTGGAGAAGTAAAAATATAAATTGAATAAAAAAGCGGTATAAACAACAATATAATTAACTCTGTACATGTGCATATGGGCAACAAGGTGCGAGATGAGGGTATGTATGCCCTCTCAGTTATATGTGGCATAATATTTTACCGCACACCACACACAACAAACGGAAAAGCCCACACACAGTGGCTGCTATTTCCAGGCTTCATCTGCCTGCGATCCCCCCGCAGTGTGTGGGGAGAAGGATCGGCGGGAGGTGGAAGATCCTCCATCCGCCCCAAATGAGACCGGCGCTGCTCAAATGAGAAGGAATGGCTTTTCTAAGAGCGATATTATTAAACACGCGGTGCTGGTGTTCCAAACGTATTAGCGGGACTGATATGAAGTCGTTCGCTTGACTGGCGGAAACAATGAACTCTGGCTAACGTCATTAATCGGAATCATAAATCTATCTCTCATCTGGTCTATATATCAAATAATGAGGTAGGGGGAACCGTGCAAAAACACACGCACACACCGCTGGAGCACGTGTATGCACAACCGCCCACAAACACACGCACGCACGCACGCACGCACGCATGCACGCACGCACGCACAGACACACGCACGCACGCACGCACGCACGCACGCACACACACACACACACACACACACACACACACACACACACACACACACACACACACACACACACACACACACACACACACACACACACACACACACACACACACACACACACACACACACACACGCATATATTCAGACAAAAAGGAAAAAGAATGAGGAAAGTGAAGGATAAAATGGGATACAGAGAGCAGAGAATAGCTCTTTTTGACGTCTTTATGTGAGAGTCATTTATGCGTGGCACAGGATGGACTCGGGTTTATTGGTTTCTTTATTCGGAGATGGAAAGCAATGCGCAGTGGATGGCAGCAGGGGGGGCTGAGCGGAAAAGGAGAACGGAGTGGGGGGGGTGGGGGGGCTTTTCCATTTGCATGAGGAAGCAGTGTTAGGCATTATTGCTCAAATGCTGTAATGGAATTAGAGCGGGTTTGAAATGTGGGCTGCACATTGCCAGGCTAACAAGCACTGCAACGCTCCATCAGGAACGAATCCCGTTCACAAGCACCTTCTTAATAAACAGCGGTTTGCTGGGAGTTGGTGCTTCTGTGTCTCCTGCTGGCCCCAGTCTGCGGAAGCCCTTGCACTGAAACAAATACAAATGCAACATATATGTGCTGGTGTGTGTGTGTGCGTGTGTGTGTGTGTGTGTGTGTGTGTACATGTGCATGCATGTGCGTGTGCGTGCATGCTTATTATTATGTCTTGCATATTATGAGAAGCGACAATAAAGCTGACTTTGACTTTTGACTTATTATTATTATTATTATTATTATTATTATTTGTTATTTGCACTAGAACATTTATTCTGTATTGACACCTACTGTACACTGATTACTGTATTTTTACATTCTAATCACATATTATGTTCATACTCTGTACATACTGCACTAGTTTCTTTTTTTCTTTCTTTTTGTAAATGTTTTTATTTTCTCTTTTTCAAAACATACATAGAACAAGACATCACAATACAATATATTTACGGTAATAATAATAGAGACACTAACAACAATAACACTAACAATAATAACAACAGAAATGATAGTAAGAATAATAAAGACATAATATAAACTATAAAAGTACATTATCAGACATGACAAAAGACAAACAACAAAGACATGGCTCAAATATTCACATGTTAGAGCAGAAGTGGCGGTTAGGGAGTCGACTCCTGGTCAACGATAGCACCCCAGTGTACCGATAAACTGTGTGTGTGGAGTGTGTACGTTTATTTTGTATGTGTGTTTTATATGTGTGCGTTTAGTATGGATGTGTGTTTTATGTGTGCATGTTTTATATGTGTGAGTGCACGTGTTTCGTGTGTGTGTGTGTGTGTGTGTGTGTGTGTGTGTGTGTGTGTGTGTGTCAGGGGCGGAGCTAGGGGGTGGCTACCTGGGCTCAAGCCCCGGATGTATTCTGAAAAGCCCCGAATCTATTTAAAAAAAAATTAAAAAAAATTAAAAAAAAATTATGTTTTTTTTTTTTTTTTCAATTCATCATTGTTACATGAAAATATGT
This sequence comes from Notolepis coatsorum, assembly GCF_963971535.1. Classification (NCBI taxonomy): domain Eukaryota; kingdom Metazoa; phylum Chordata; class Actinopteri; order Aulopiformes; family Paralepididae; genus Notolepis; species Notolepis coatsorum. Next base: position 73,922,632 of record NC_140181.1, read on the forward strand.
TTGCACCAGATTTAGCAGAAGCTAATTTCCATCTGTGGTCTATCCAGCTGCTAACTGTATTTGAGTGAGTTAAGTCTTGGTGTTATGGTAGACTCAGATCTAAGCTTTAAATCACAATCAACAAGTTGACAAAAACTTAATTCTTCCACCTTAGAAACATAGCTAAAGTACGGCCATTTATAAATCAAAAGGACGCTGAAAACCAGATCCATACCTTTATCTCAAGCCAACTCGACTACTGTAATGCACTCCTTACCGGCCTCCCGAAAAAATACGATGATAACTATTTTATTGCAATGCACTATTGCATTATTTTATTCTATTTTACTAACTATTTTATTGCACTGCACTATTTTACTTTGTATCAGTGAATCATAGACGCCTGGCCATAAGAGCATTCGGAGCATCTCTGCTCTCCCACTATTGAACTTGGGGGAGCAAAGGTATGATCTTGCTCCACCACTTTTTGATTATATGAAAAATATGATATATCCCCCCCCAATATATAAATCTAACCATAACTACGTTATGGTTAACTGAGTTTTATAGTGAAAAGAGCAGCTTTATTGGTCAAGATTGAAGGCTCTATATTGCAGGAAATTGCACGTACAGGTTCATTAAATTAAAAAAAAATCTGTCATGGAGGGGGTCGACCCCCACCAAACCACCCCTTGCCTGCCAAAAAAAAAAAAAAAAAAAAAAAGTAAAAAAAAAAAAAAAAAAAAGAGTAAAACAAATTATAAAAAAGGGGCCCATCTGGGCTAAGCCCCGGATCTCCTACAATCCTAAATCCGCCCCTGGTGTGTGTGTGTGTGTGTGTGTGTGTGTGTGTGCGTGCGTGCGAACAGGCATGTACTTCTAAATACATTATGATACCTTCTGCAACGACCCAAAGCATCTACATACAAGACATTAGTGATCTCTAGGGAGGCTAAGAGTAATGGGGAAATCCGCAGAGTACAGTGGTGGATAGCGCAGGTCCAATATGAGATAGATATGGGTCCCATATTTCATAAAAAGTGTCCAACTTGGAGTGTAGCATACATGTGATGTATTCACAAGGAATACAGTCCATAATAATGTTGTGCCATGACCTCTTTGATGGGACCTCGTCCTTGATCAAGAACAACAGAATGTTTTTCCAAGCAGCAAATGTCAACAAATTGAACAGGAGGCGTAGTAAGAGGCAGAGGGGGTCTGGAATATATCAGATAGTTCCTCTACGATGTCGAACCAATAGCTCTGGAGCTTTACACAGGACCAAAAGCAGTGGACGTGGTTTCCAATCTCTATCTTGCATTTAAAGCAGAGTGGAGATGCATTGGGATCCATTTAACTCTTAAGGGCAGGGGTAATATGAATGCGGTGTAAGATTCTAACTTGGATAGACTTGGTGCGGTTGCAAACCGAGATTTTTTTTGCGTAGGTCCATGCATCCTGCCAGTCCTTGTCCGTGATCTCTATGTCCAAATCTTTTTCCCAGGACTGTTTAGTGACAAGGGAAGATAAAGATGAATTAAGGTTTAGAGTACTATAGAAAATAGATATTTGTTTTTTAGGAATCTGCAAGGAGAGGGCTTTCTCCACCTGCGAGGTGGAACTGTTAATTAACAGTGAGGTGTCCTTGGTGATAAACTGCCTAATTTGTAAGTATTTAAAAAATTCCGTTTTCAATAGGCCATACCGCTGCTGCAGCTGTAGAAAGGACATTAGGGTCTGGCCATCAAACAAGTCGCCAAGATTAGTTATGCCCTGCGTATGCCAGGTCTTGAAGCCGCCGCAAATTTGGTCTGGCTTAAAGTCAGGATTGCCTACGATCGGGGTAAGAGGAGAGGTCAGCTTAGCTCGGCCCTCCACCTTACGGACAGTCTTCCAGGCCTTGATGGAGCATAGTGTGATGGGGTTAGAGCATATTTTCCTAACAGACTTAAAGTCTTTGATAAATAGTAGGTTCCACAGGGGGACTTAGATTGCGAGGATTCAATGTCTAGCCAGATTGATAGTGGGTCTGATCTGAACCAACCGACAAGTACCCTAAAGTGTGCTGCTAGTTGGTAATGTCTTATATTAGGTAGGTCTAGACCCGGTTTCAGATGCGGTTTCTTCCCATTCCAAATGAATGAGCTTAGCCAGCCTTCTAGCACCTTGATAACCTTGTTTGTCAGCAGCACTGGAATCATTTGGAGATGGTATAATAGTCTGGGGAGTACGTTCATTTTGACGAGGGCTATCCTACCCAGCCAGGAGATTGGTAAAGAGGCCCATCTAACTAAGTCTGCCCTTATGGTGTCTAAAAGGGGGGGACAGTTGGCCTTAAACAATGTATCATAGGTGGGTGTCACAAATACTCCTAAGTAAAAGAAGCCGGAGGGCGACCAGCGAAATGGGAAGGGCTCAGGCAGGATCGGGATGGATTTAAGTGTCCCAAGTGGCATTGCTTTGGATTTGGAAAAGTTCCCAGAGAAGGTTCCAAATGTGGAAATCATGCAGGTTAGACATGGAATGGAAGAGTCAGGTTTAGATATAAAGATCAGATTATTATTTACCAACGTCCAGGCCTGACTGTGACTGTGATTATTATTTACCAACGTCCAGGCCTGACTGTGATTATTATTTACCAACGTCCAGGCCTGACTGTGATTATTATTTACCAATGTCCAGACCTGACTGAGGGATTATTATTTATCAACGTCCAGACCTGACTGAGGGATTATTATTTATCAACGTCCAGACCTGACTGAGGGATTATTATTTATCAACGTCCAGGCAGTGGCGGCCGGTGCATTCTTCTCCATGAGGGGCGCTATACCAAACATTTTGCAAACATGTACCACGCATTGGCGAATATTTAAGTAGGTACAACCATCACCATTGCCATCAATCAATATAATGATCACAGTCAGTCAAATGCAGCCACGCTTCCAATATGCCCTACACAAACACGCGCACATCTCTCTCTCTCTCTCTCTCTCTCTCACAGCATCGAGAGAGAGAGAGAGTGAGAGAGAGAGAGAGAGAGCGAGAGAGAGAGAGAGAGAGAGAGAGAGAGAGAGAGAGAGAGAGAGAGAGAGAGAGAGAGAGAGAGAGAGAGAGAGAGAGATATCGCAACTCTCACTTGTTAAGTTGAAACGCACCACTGACCAGCAGGCAGAAGGGCTTGATAAAGTATATCCACTGTCCAGACTGTGTTGATGTCCATCCATGTCCACTGCATCCATATATAGCTTCTTGTTGTTAGCCAAGTTAGGCAACAAGTACTGTGAGTGACGAGCTGTGTCTTTGCCCATTTCCGCGTCGAACTGCCTGCAAAGTGCAAACTACCTGGCGTTCCTATCGCCCTGCTCTAAGACAAACTCTAACCTTAACCAACTTTGAAAGAGTGCCTAAGCTTAACCGTCAAAAGAACTTGCCGTCACGGCGTCCCAGACTGTTGTTGTCGATGTATATCCACTGTCCAGAGTGACTGCATCACAACACAGCATCGAGTAACTAACTACTAACCAGAAACTGACGTCGGCCAATCAGAGAGAGCGTCTCCGAGAAATGCGGCTACGGAAAAACCTGACGTCGGCCAATCAGAGAGCGTCTCCGAGAAATGCGGCTACGGAAAGTCTCGACGCTGCTTGCTTAGATGATAATGATCGCTTGGAAAAGCGCCCGGCTTCCGTCATAATACATCATATTTCAACGCACAGCGCGTTACGCACTGATTGGCTGCGACGGATACAGCGATGAAACCAGTGCACGGCGTGCACGCCCACTGTAAGCGCTATTGCGTCTAGCCCGAGAGAAATGCGGCTACGGCTAGCCCGAGAGAAATGCGGCTACGGAACGTATTCTCTATCAGACAGTCACTTCCTGTTCATGAAAACAATTATTTATATTTGATATATTAACGTTATATTGTGCATTGGAAACACAAACATACTTAAAATGAGTAAATATTATTCATTTTAAACATGTTTATATTATTTATAGGGCTATAAAAAAATTATAAAGATAAAATATTTCTTCTTCTTCTCTCTTTTAACCAGGGAGGGCGGCGCTCTAGCGCCCCCATTGACCAGTCGCCACTGCGTCCAGGCCTGACTGAGTGACTATTACCTATCAATGTTCAGGTTTGACTGATTATTATTTACCAATGTCCAGGCCTGACTGAGCGATTATTATTTACCAATGTCCAGGCCTGACTGAGTGATTATTATTTATCAATGTTCAGGTTTGACTGATTATTATTTACCAACGTCCAGGCCTGACTGAGCGATTATTATTTACCAATGTCCAGGCCTGACTGAGTGATTATTATTGATCAATGTTCAGGACTGACTGATGATTATTTATCAACGTCCAGGCCTGACTGAGTGACTATTATTTATCAATGTTCAGGACTGACTGATGATTATTTATCAAGGTCTAGGTCTGATTATTATTATTCATCAATGTCCAGGCCTGATTATTATTAATATTATGAATTACAGTGTGTATACATGGAATATACAGGGCCAAAGTAAAATAACAATTAACACTATGATCGCCGGGGACGAGTTAAGACGTCATTCCTAGCCATGCTCATTCTGCCGAAGACGCCGTAACTCGTCTTTGATGTCAATATTTCAAAAATCTGTGATCGAAATCATATTTCCCCTCCGGAGCCCTGAGATGTACTGGTGAGCTCCACTCAACTGTCTAATGGTTCGAGAGCGCCATCTGGTGGCCGATCGGCAGATCGGCCAAGAGGGAGGGGCGCGCCAAACAGGAAGTGCTCATCCATATGTGCTCCGGGCACTCGCGATCGGTAGCCGGACTCCATCTCAACACACTGGATGATCAATCGCTCGCCCTAACTCAATAAACAACGTTATTTGGACGTATATAGTATTATACAACCTGGAAATGGTTCATCAGGATCAACATCCCATAATCGAAAACGGTCTACTCCACGCTGATCGTCCAACGGCGCGAGGAACATAAGGTAAGATTCAGCGTTATTTTCTAACGTATTCCATAGAAACTGCTATGATGACCCACTCTGGATGAATCATCTAACGCTGCCCACGGAATTATAAACGATCCCCCGCCCATCCGGTCATCATCAGATCATACGTAGATCATTCTAGAAGTACGTCCAGTTGAAATTTTTCATCTTGCGCCGATTGCTATCAAACTGTATTTCATCATCAATATAATGCATTTGGAGCTATAAATCAAGTTCTGGATAAAGCTGCAGAAAACGATAAAAACATACTTATACTTTAGACCATATTTTAGTATGAATATGTGAATGAATAAGTTTAACGTTGCTACACCCTGAACAATACATATAGGACATTGAATGGGCCATAATAATGGCAATTTAGCAATAGAATTAAAAAAGTTATAGCCCTGCAAAGAAGGGGAACTTCTCCATAGACAAATAGAGCTGGCAAGGGATGGTAAATTATGAATTTAACCCATGGCGATCAAAGTGTTAAAGATAAGGGAGAAAAAAATATATACAATCAATCAAGAGGAAACAGGCAACCCAAAATAATAGGTGTGTTCAACACATTGCAGAAACTGTCTTTTTTAGTTAAGAAGATGAGAATGATCTAGCGGATACAATTAAATACAAATAGGAATAGGGACACGAACGGACACGGCTCTTTCTAACACTGTTATCCTCAAGGGCCCCCCCTGTCAACAACGAGAGGGGGGTCTTCCCTTGGAGCCTCCAGTATCAGGCTCGTGGAGGGTCACAAAAGTGACCTCTACCTTGGAAGTCATTAGAGTTAATGTGTTTTTTGTATTGTTTTTATTTTTTATTTTATTTATGTGTGTTATTGTTTGTTTGCTACCGACAGGGAGGATCCTCATGTACATAGCGGAAGTACTACATACCACAACCTGAAATGCAAGAGGTAAAAGTTGTATCTTTCAACGTCAACGGTTTACTGAACCCAATAAAAAGAAAGAAGATATTATCAAAACTAAAAAAAGATGGAATACAAATAGCATACCTTCAAGAAACCCACCTTACCGAAACTGAGCATGCTAAACTGAATAAACTGGGATATAAACATGAATATTCATCCTCATACGGATCGGGGCACAGAAGGGGGGTGGCCATATTAATATAAAAAACTGTGGCATATGAACACATATCAGAGTTCAAGGATAGAGAAGGCAGGTATATAATGATAATAGGGAAAATAGATGGAACACTGGTAAGCTTACTGAACGTATATGCGCCCCCAAGTAGTGACTGGACATTCTACAGACAGATATTTGACTTAATGGCCACACAAACCCAAGGGATATTAATCTGTGGTGGGAATTTAAATGTACGTTTAAACCCGCGGCTGGATGCCTCAAGTGGCAACACAGAGACAAGACCCATAATCAGGAAAATAAATGCATTAATGAAAGAACTGGGAATTATAGATGTATGGAGAGAACTTTACCCAACCAGCAGGGACTACACACATTATTCTTCCCCACACGCAGTATACTCAAGGATAGATTATTTCTTCACCTACAATAAAGACCTACACAGAATAAATAAATGCGACATAGGCCCGATCGCTCTCTCCGACCACAGCCCTATATATATGTCGGTACACCTCAACAGAAAGCCAAGGTCTACACTATGGAGGCTGAACTCAGAAATACTGAATAACCCAGGAACTAAAGAATCCCTGAAGATGGAAATTGAAACTTATCTAGAAATAAACGATAATGACGAGGTGGCACCAACCATACTCTGGGATGCGCTAAAAGCGGTACTAAGAGGTAAAATCATCGCCATTACATCACACTTAAAGAAACTTAGAGGACAAAGATTACACAACCTGGAGATCAAATTAAAACACCTACAAAGACAACATAGTCACAATCTAGACAAAGGAGTGAAACAAGAGATGAAAGACATAAAGAACGAGATAAATGAAATAGGCAACCTAGAAATACAAAAAAAACTACTATTCACAAAACAACGACACTATGAGGTGGGTGGGAAATCACTGAAACTCCTATAATACATATTAAGGAAACAACAAGCAGATAATGCAATATATAAAATAAGGAACACCGTCACAGGAACAATTGAATGTAGGTAAGACAAAATCCAACAGAACTTCGAAAACTTCTATAAAACTCTGTACTCCCAACCTAAAATAGACAACAACTTCCAGATCGCGACATTCCTCTCCTCTCTAGACCTACCCAAAGTCACAGTAGAGCAAAATAAAGATTTGATAAACGAAATAACAATAGAGGATTTACACACTGCAATTTCTAGATTAAAAACAAATAAATCCCCGGGCACAGATGGCTTCACCGCAGAATGGTACAAAACATTCAGAGACCAACTGACCCCAACTCTATTGAAAGCAGTCAATTGGGTACTAGAAAAAAAAGAAATCCCCCCCTCCTGGAGAGAAGCAATAATCTCAGTCATCCCGAAGGAAGGGAAGGACAAACTGGAATGTGGCAGCTACCGCCCCGTAAGTGTATTAAACTTGGAATATAAACTGTTTACATCTATTATATCAGAAAGAATAGATAAGATCCTACCCAACCTTATACACCTGGACCAGACAGGATTCATTAGACAGAGGCTGACACAAGACAACATCAGAAGATCATTACACATTATTAGACACATCAACCAAACGGGAATAGAGGCAGCCCTAATAAGTTTAGATGCAGAGAAAGCATTCGACTCTGTAAGGTGGTCCTTCTTATATAAGGTATTAGAGAAATTTGGCTTTCATGAGTCCATAATAGCAACCTTTCAAGCCCTATATGACAAACCAACTGCAAGGATCAAAATTAATGGGGACCTATCTGAATCCTTCACCCTAGAACGCGGGACTAGACAGGGTTGTCCGGCTTCTCCAGGACTGTCTGCGCTTTTTATAGAACCACTGAGCCAACGGATACGACAAAATGTTGACATAAAAGGAGTGGGCATGGCAGACGGAGAACATAAACTAAGCCTTTTTGCAGATGATGTCAACATGGTGTACCTAACGCAACCCACACAGACAATACCAAAACTAATGAATGTACTGGAAGTATATGGGACGCTTTCAGGTTATAAATTAAATATCCTGAAGACTCAAATTCTTACGTTCAACTACAACCCTCCCAACCATATTAGAGGGAAATACAATCTGAAATGGGATGTAGACTCACTAAAATACCTGGGTGTGAACCTGCCAAGGGATATTTCAAAAATATTTAATCTCAACTACGGCCCTTTAAATGAAAAACTAAAGTCAGACATATTAAGATGGAGCCCCATTCCTAAGTTTAACCTCCAGGGTGGACTCAATAAAGATGAAAATTTTACCAAGACTGCTATACCTGTTCCAGACACTCCCAGTGGAGATACCCACTAAGCAATTCATGGAATGAGATAGACTAATATCAAGATTCCTCTGGCAGGGGAAAAAACCCAGAATCAGATACAAAACGCTACAGACAAGAAAAGAAAAAGGGGGAATAAACCTACCCTGCTTATGGGACTACTTATATGCAGCCCAACTGAGGCCAATAGTTTGCTGGTGCGCCCCATCGTACTCAGCAAGATGGACGGAAATTGAAAGCGAAATGACAGACAGGGTCCCACTAGCAGCAATAGTGGCAGATAACAAATTAATAGACAACATGAAAGAAAAAAACAACCCCTGGATTAATGTAGCACTGAGAATCTGGCAGGACACGATCAAGCTGTGTGGAGTGAAGGGTCCGCTCAGAATGTTGAGATGGTGTGCATTCGATTCCAATTTCCCCCCAAATAAATCAGATGGCAGATTCAAAGTATGGACAGATAAAGGCCTAACAAATTATTTAACTTTTGTCCACAAAGGGGTGTTTCAGAGCTTCGAATCACTACAGAGAAGACACGGACTGGAGCAAAAAGATTTCTTTAGATACCTGCAGGTACGACATTACTTCAATCAAAATTTAGTGGGAGAAATAGGAACGGGAGAACAAGAAATCATGGAAGTGTTTACATCAGCAGTCAAATCATCAAAATGTAATAGGATCGTCTCCAGAATATACGGAGGACTGCCAGGCCAAATCGAAATCAACTAACACAATGTACATAAAGGAGAAATGGGAAAAAGAACGCAATATGTCAATCTCAGGAGAGGTATGGGACAGATTATGTACACAATCAATGGGAAACAACAGGCTCAAACAACTGGAGGGAATTTGGCTGGAAGAACCTAGTAAGGTTTTTTATTACCCCATGGCAAAAAAAAACATCAGGGGACCGGGGAAAAATGCTGGCGATCCTGTGGGCTAAACGAAGCCAATCATTCACATATATTCTGGGAATGCCAAACCCTGGTACCATACTGGCAAGAGATACACAAGAACCTAGAAGCAATTTTTGTGATTGACATCCCCTTCAAATTTGACACCCTATACCTAGGAAATAGCAAGCAAGAAAGCTATCACAAGAAGATGGTTAAAACCAGAGGCACCTACAGTAGATGATTGGATAGACGTAACTCATGACATCTACATATTGGAAAATATGTCATTTTCAATACAAATTCAGCAGGAGAAGTTCTACCGGATCTGGTCGAAATGGACAGAATATGTCAAACACACACGATCTGACTTCTGCAAAAAGTAATAACGATCTAATGTAAAGGATCCTCCCCAGGAACAACCGCTAGCCTGTCTGATATATTGTATTATTGTTTTATTTATTATAAATTTTTTATTTTGTCCTTGTTTTTATTATTGAATCTTATTTTTGTTTGTCTTTTATTTTATCTTTTATGTTTTCTTCTTCTCTCCTCTCTTTTCGCCACCCCCACCCCTTCCCCTCCCCTCTTTCTCTCCTTCCCCCCTCTTTCCTCCCCAACTTCTGCTCACTCTATGTTACCTGTGTACCAAAAAAATTATCTAGTGGCCATTGCCCACTGGTAAAATATGGTCGAATGCCTTCTCCGCGTAAAGAGACAGAACCACCGCGGGGTGGTCTATCTCACGAGTCATTTGGATGATATTAAGGAGCCGTCTCATGTTGTCGGTAGAGTTCCTACCCTTAATAAAACCAGTCTGATCTTCGTTAATAATGAAAGGGAGCACTTTTTCTAGGCGCATGGACAGGATCTTGGAGAGCAATTTTTGGTCCGAATTAAGTAGGGCTATAGGCCTATAGGAGGCGCACTTTTCAGGGAATTTACCCTTTTTAAGGAGAAGGCAAATATTGGCCTCCCGTAGGGACTGGGGTAATATTCCAACCTCAGAGGAATGATTAAGCATTGCCAGCAAGGGATCCAAGAGAATATGAGCGAATTCCTTATAGAATTCGCATCCGAAACCATCCGGGCCCGGAGCCTTACCAGATGGCATACCCTTAAGGGCGCACAGAGATTCTTCCTTCATAATTGGGGCGTTATGGAGCAAGTTCTGAGCTTTTGATACCTTAGGGAGGTGCAAGTCAGCGAAAAAAGCTTGCATGTCAGAGAGAGCACCATCGGGTCGTTCAGTCCTATAGAGTTGGGCATAGAAAGAGGCAAACTCTTTATTAATAGTTTTGGTGTCAAAGGACCTGACCCCGTTTGAGTCCGAGATTGAGGCTATTACTTGGGTGTCAGCCCTCTTTTTTGCCAAGTTAGCTAGGCACCTGCCAGGCTTGTCACTGTGTTCATACATTCTCTGTTTGGCAAATTTAGGAGAGTATTCAGCGTCTTGGATCAGAAGAGTGTTTAACGCAGTTCTGGTGGCCGTAAGCTCTATAAGCACAGCCGGGGCTGGGTTTGAAACATGTTGATTCTCAAGGTCGGCTAGTTTGGATTCAAGAAGTTTGCATTGTTAATTTTTCTTGCGTTTCTTGGATGATACGTAAGACATAATCAGTCCGCGAGAAAAGACCTTGGATGTTTCCCAGAGCAGAGACGGGTTATCCGTAGAATGTGAGTTAATTGAGTAGAACATTTTAAATTCCGATTCTAAATAGGAGACAAACCTATCATCCTTGAGGAGGTATGGGTTAAGACGCAACGTCTCGATAGCGCCCTCTCTTCTGACAAGGAGTAGACCAGATATATAGGGGCGTGATCAGATAAAACAATACTTCGGATTGTGCAGGACAATACCAGAAAGAGCTTAGAGGAAGGGATACAAAAATAGTCTATTCTACTGTTGCTCTTATGTGGGCCACTAAAAAAGGTGAACTTCAGTTCGGATGGGCAAAGGGTTCTCCAAACATCTGAGAATCCAATGTCTGTACATAGGTAGGAGAGCATTTTTGCTTGCCTAGAGGGGGGAGCCAAACTGGGTGGGAATTTGTCAAGAGACGGTATAAGGTTAAAGTATCCGCCCACAAAGGTATTCTCAGAGGCCAGGCCATTAAATTCAGTAAATACTTTGGATAGAAAGTCAGGGGAGTAGCCTGGGGGACAGTATACATTCATAAATGTAATTTCTTTACCCTTAAGAACCCTTTTGATAATCACATAGCAACTGTGGCTATCTAAAGAGGAAGTTATGAGTCTAAAGGGGAGATTTTAATTGATCAGTATGGCCCCTAAGAACCACCAGGGTAAAAAATCGCGCTGAGCCATGGATGCACACTGAAATACTGACCGCTATGAAAGCCAGAGACAAAAAATGCTCTAAGTTTCGTAAAAGTCAGTCAAAGCTTACCAAAAGCACGAGCAGTGAACTCCAAGACCACGTGACTGAACTCAAACTAGAAAGAAACAGACTAAGAAATAACGTAAACTCCATGATCAAAACTGCTAAAAAAAAATTCATCAATGACAAAACCGAGGAAAACAAAAATAAACCACGTGAACTTTGGAAATTACTCAACAATCAACTAGGCTGCAGTAAAAAACTTAAAACCAGGTTCTCAAACATAAACATAAAGACGGACAACACGCTCATCACAGACAAGCTGGATGTAGCCAATTACTTAAACACTTTCTTCACAAACATAGCCACAACACTGGTAAACAAACTACCCTCCCACTCAGGGCAGTATGGGGTAGAACAAATAGTAGCATACTACAAGAACCTAGGTGTCCACGAAGACGACTTCAAACTGGAAATGGTAACTACAGATGAGGTACTCAAAAAACTGAGCGCCCTCCAACCAAACGAGGCCACTGGCCATGACAACATCCCCTCCAAATTCCTCAGAGACTCAGCAGCAGCCATCACCCCAGTCATCACACACATAATAAACCTCTCCATAAAACAGGGACACGTCCCCAAGGACTTCAAAATTGCGAGAGTAACACCCCTGCACAAAAAGGGCAGCAAATTAGACCCGGGCAACTACCGCCCTGTTTCTATCCTTACATCCATCTCGAAAGTCATGGAAAAAATAGTATACGAACAGATCGAAAAGTACCTTGCGGAAAAAAATCTAATCTACGAATTCCAATCTGGCTTCAGAACATCCCACTCCACTGACACATGCCTTCTCTATTTGAACGACCACATCAAACAAGAGGTGGACACGGGCAAATACTGCGGCATGGTCATGCTGGACCTACAAAAGGCCTTCGACACTGTCAATCACACCATTCTGATTGACAAGCTAAAAGCAGTTGGTTTTGATAGTCTATCAGTGAGCTGGATACAATCCTACCTGGAGGGGAGAGAACAGATGGTGGAGGTAAACGGTACCCTATCCCCCCCCTAACAGTGAGTTGTGGTGTTCCACAAGGAAGCATACTAGGACCGCTACTATTCCTAATTTACGCAAATGACATGTCGTCAGCTTGTGACTGCAACTTGTTCCTGTTTGCGGACGACTCAGCCCTGCTGGTCTCTGACAAGAACAAGTTACAGGTTGAAAAAGCCCTCAGCTCGGAACTAGGCAAAATCTGCATATGGCTCACCGACAACAAACTATCATTACACATGGGCAAAACAGAGTCCATTCTCTTCGGTTCAAATAACAAACTCAGCAAGACCGACGGCTTCTCGGTTACAGTGGGTGACAATATTGTCACAAGGAAAGATGAAATTACCTACCTGGGTTCCATCCTAGAGGCTAATCTTTCCTGTGACAAAATGGCATCCAATGTAATAAAAAAAAGGTCAACCAACGAACTCGATTCTTGTACCGGATCTCCTCTCTGGTAAACAAGAATACCCTGAAGACTCTAGCAGGAGCACTCATTAAAGGGTACTACGACTATGCTTGCACCTCATGGTACCAAAGCACCTCAAAGGCACTAAAAAACGAATTACAAACATCTCAAAACAAGCTGGTCAGACTACTGCTTGACCTGACTCCTAGAACCCACCTCACCCCTGCCCACTTTGACAACCTAGGATGGCTTAGAGTAGATGACAGAGTACAGCAACTTGCAATGGGCCTGGTCTACAAGATACACTACGCGACCAAGGTACCCATGTACATGTCAAAATACTTCCCAAAGGTCAGTGAATACCACGATCACAACACCAGAGGGAGCTCCACAAATCATGTTAAACCCAGATTCGGCTCAAACAAGGGACTAAACACGTTTCGCAATTATGCCACATCAATGTGGAACGCCCTACCCAAAGCTGTAAAGGAATGTGAATCACTACCCACTTTCAAAAACACTCTCAAAAAACACCTACGGGAAACTGCAATTCGAAACTGGCCCCTACAAATGTCCTAACCTAGTTGTACAGTAAATGACCAAGTATGGCTTTGTCAGTATTCCAATGTACAGTGTACAATGTGTGTGTATCCCTACCCAACCCCCCCCCCCCACCTCCAATGTACAGCAATCCACCCACCCACCCACCCAACCCCACCCACCCAACCTCCTCCAATGTACAGTTTATACGTAAAATGTATATACACTCTTTTTCTGGACACTTTTGTATCACAAACAGTACTGTATTTGCAAATCTGATATGTCATAAATGTATAGATGTAGCAGTACTGTCTATCTGTATGTCATGTATGTCATATATGTTATGATGAATTGAAAATGGGGGACCCTGATGTAAACAAGACAAAAGTCTTTCTCTGGTCTGCATCCCCTTAACAATTGTATGTATTGAGCTGTACTGTACTGTACCCATTCTGCAATCTGTTAATAAACTTTTCAATCAATCAATCAATCAATCAATCAATCACTCCCCTACTAAATGTAGAATAGTTTGTGGCGAAGACCTGTCCCACCCAACTCTTTTGGAGTTTAGCGGCGTTGTTGGGTCCCATATGGGTTTCCTGTAATAAAGCAATAGAAACATTCTCCTTCTTTAAAAAGGTCAGAATCGCCTTCCTTTTCGCTAGTTTCTGAAGACCTCAAACATTCCAGGAGCAGAGCTTAAAGCTCTCAGAGTTAGCCATAGCCATAGAATATTAAGGGGTGTGTAGACAGGGCAGACCTAAAAAGGCCTGTGGGCACACCAAATTCACCTATTTTAACCACTAAGCATATGTACCTTGAGCCATACATAAAACAAATATTTTCAGTAGTAGACATGTGTCCTGAGCCATACATAAAACATACATAAAAAACATATAAAGGTGCGGGACCAGTGGGCCTTTCCCCAACAACATAGGGACTCACCATAGGGCCTAAAACCCTCAAACCTACCATAAGTAGATTACTCTCTCAGTGGCTGCTTGCCACACCCAAACATAAACAAAAAAAAAGAAAAAGAAAAAGCCTCAAAACGTAGAGTAAATGGAAAAGTTCACATTAAACCTTATAAGAACATGGCTAGGTTTAAACAAGAAGAAGAAACCTAGAACAGGAACCATAGCAAGAGAAAAACAGGGGGGGGGGGGGTATATAACCTGTGTACTGCATGATACGCGTGTGCAGTACGTCCACCAGGCCGGAAGAGGGCGAGAAAATTTTAAATAAAGCATCCAGGCAACACCTAACGTCACACAGTCAACCATATTTATGAGAACGAAGAAATATAGAGTGATATGACGCTCTGCGCGTTAGCCATAGCGAAGTGCTATCGGCCCAAAATCAGGCTACTACCGTGTTTGGTACTGGTGAGGCCGGTGTTGAGGCCCCTTTACGTCAGGTCCTCAAGAAGTCCACGGCGTCCTCAGGTGATGAAAGATGTTTTCTTGCACCGTCTTCGGTCGTGATGATAAGTCTCGCAGGGAACTGAAGAGACGGCTTGAGTCCTTGCTTGTAGAGGGGGCCCATGACGTCTTTGTAGCGGGAACGCTGCTCCATGACTTCTGGACAGTAGTCTTCAAAGATTAGGACTGGTTTCCCTCTGTATTCCAGCGTTCCCCTCCTCTTCCGTGCCTCCCAGATAATCTTCTCTTTTATTCGATAATGATGTAGGCGAGCAATAACCGCTCTAGGCCTGGAACCGGGTGCTGGTTTGGAAGTAAGGGCCCTGTGACACCGGTCCAGCTCGGGTGGCGTAGAGAGGACCTCCTTCCCCAGAATTTCAACCAGTACCTCTGCAGAAAAGTCGCTGGGCCGGTCGCTATGAACGTACTCATCCAGTCCTAATTGCAAATGTTAGACCGGCGGCTGCGCGACTCGACGTTGGTTAGCTTTAGCTTATCATTGCTCTCTTCTAGCGCCGTACACCTAGCCTCAAGCTCGTCCACTCTGCCAGTCCAAGTATTCAAGCCGTCTTCCACGGAGGTCAGACGCTCGGCATGGTCATTAACCGACGTCCAGAGGCTGTCAAGTTTGGTTTCAAGCGAGGCAGCGGACGCTCTGATTTAGTTGGTTAAGGATTGCCCGAGCTCTTCAATTAGCCCAGCAATGGCGGTTATATCAGCGGGAGCGTCGTCCTTCTTGGATTCATTTCTCAGTTGTCTCGTCACCATTATGGTTCTTGCAGCCAAAATAAATAGGTAGAAACATAAAGGGGGTATATACAAAAAGGTTTAACCGAGTTGAAAATATAAAAAGAGGCTTTTAGGACTAAATATAAAAATACGGGAGTCACATCGTGGCAATGAGCGACTACTCCATCCTCGACCCGGAACCGGAACCCCCACTTCACTAGTTTCTATGTTGTTGTGGTTACATAGTCTTTAATCATCTATCTATCTATCTATCTATCTATCTATCTATCTATCTATCTATCTATCTATCTATCTATCTATCTATCTATCTATCTATCTATCTATCTGTCTAAAGATAAGGAAACAGCTACATAAGCACATTTTAGGCTTAAGTTTAGTTAACATACATTATGTATATTTTTTCCTGTGGTTGAGTACTTTATTAAAATTTTCTGACGAGACCGTGTTGGTTTGTGAGTCTAAGTGAATTGCACTACGCAAGAAGGCACTCACTCGCTGAATGTACTCACTGAATGTACAGTACACGTGACTCCCACATAGTTTAAATATTCTCATCATATCTTGTTCATTATCTTTATTTTATTTATTAAAAAAAGGAATTGGGGCAATTTCTGTATTTTTCACCCATCCCAATTTAGTCGTTATGCCAATTCCCTTCCTGGTCATTGCGCGCATTGCCCCACTGTCGGCCTGGGGAGGGTGTAGAACTACCACATGCCACCTCCAATACATTTGGAGTTGTGTTAGGATTGGGGGACGTTACAGTACATCCCCCTCAAAAGTACCTCACCCTCACCGGGGGGCTTCCAGACCCCCGAGAATAACGTCCGGACACAGGCGAAGGGGGAAGCCGGGACCCCGGAAGAAACCCAGGGAGAGGACCCGGAGACCTGGGGCCGGGAGCCCGAGCAAAAAACCCAGGAGGGGCATAGAAGCCCGGAGGGCTGAAAACGGGTGCACAGGCCCGGAGAGGGGGGGTGGGGATGGGAACCGAGGCCTGGAGAGGGGAGGCAGGGAAAGAAACAGGGAGCCGGAGAGGGGAGCTGGGAGCAGAAGCCCGACGAGGGGGGGTGGGGATGGGTACCGAGACTCAGAGAGGGGAGCTGGAGCTGGGAGCAGAGACCCGACAAGGGGGGGTGGGGATGGGTACCGAGACCCGGAGAGGGGAGCTGGACCCCGGGGCAGGATCCGGCGTTGAGGGACCTGGAACAGTCATAGCCGGAGTTGCGCTGACCGGAACCAGGCTGGCAGCGATGGCCGGATCAGCTGTGGAGGCCTTGCTAGCGATACTAGCCCTGCTCGCCCTCCGAGCCTTGCTAGGCCTCGGAGGTTTGCGAACTGCGGGAACTAGGCTAACCGTGGGGCCTGAAACAGCTGTAGGGACTAGGCTACCGGGCGGGACTGTACTAGCTGTGGACATCTGGTCAGCCTCACGAACTAGGCTGACCGTAAACCTGGAGCCTAGGCTAGCAGTGGGGACTGTGCTATCTGGGGAAGCCTGGCTAGCTGCGGAGACTAAGCTAACTGTGGATGTCAGGCTTGCCTCAGGAACTAGGCTGACCGTGAACCTGGAGCCTAGGCTAGCAGTGGGGACTGTGCTAGCTGGGGAAGCCTGGCTAACTGCGGAGGCTAAGCTAGCAGATGGGGTTGTGCTAGCTGTGGACGTCTGGTCAGCTATAGGAGCGAAGCTAACAGGCGGAGCTGTGCTAGCTGGGGACGCCTGGTTAGCTATAGGGGCGAAGCTAACGGGCGGAACTGTGCTAGCTGGGGATGTCTGGTTAGCTATAGGAGCGAAGCTAACGGGTGGAGCTGTGTTAGCTGGGGAGGAGCTCAGATGATCAGTCCGGGAAACATATGTAGTGCGTTTACTGCGTTAGTCTGTGTGAGAAAATTGGTGTGTGTGTGCGTGCGTGTGTGTGTGTCTTTCCATTGGTTAAATTGGGCTGAACATTTTCAGCCTATTGTAATGACCCTGTGTAAAGGCCGAATGAGTGTTTTTGTTATAGATTATTATTATTATTAGTATTATTATTATTATCATTATTGTTATTATTATTTCCAATCGAAGGATATGATTTATGGGAATGTTATGTTTATCTGTGTCACCCGTTGGGTGGACTCTGTTGTACTGTGGGCGGATCACCTGCACCTGTCAGTCAGGTCGGCCCACGGCGCGGCGGAGATCATTAAAATGGGTGATAGGGATCAGCTGTGGGTTGGTAGCCGACGGGGAAAGCATATAATTTTCTGACCGCTTCGGGAACGCTTTAGAATAGTTTTATCTTAGGAAACACTTTGATCAATTAGAACCACGGTTATAGGACGCTTTAGGATCGCTTTGATCACCTCTCCCATGTAACCTACATTTTCTAAATAAATCGGATCACCACGTCGGTATCTGATAACGGTGTGGAGACTATTCTTGGGATGGAGCGCGTATGGAATCACTCCCCGTCTACCAGGTGCCGCTACACCCTGCTTTGTTACAAACATATCATTCATTCATGGTTTTGTTTCAGGGACACCTGTAGTAAAGGGGAGGGGAGAAACAGCCTAGTGCAGACTTCGTTCTGTCAAGCTTCAACGTTTTATTCATCATCTAAATTTGGCAATACAAGCTTAATATTCAATGTTAAAGATCAAAGTAAGCCAATGTAAAGTCAAGTAAAGATATTAAGCATTAATTTGTAAAACGTGCAACCCTAGTTTCACCTAGTGTCATATGAGACGTATTCGTCGTATGGCTGGATGTACCGAACTGTGACATCTGTACTGTGAAGTTGCGGGACAAATACACGTACCGTTACACCCCTAGTGTTTACAGTGGAATAATGAAAGGTGTCCTTTCATAACCACTGTCCAAAGATAAGGAAACCGATCATGACGAGTAGAAGTGGTTTACATCATCTGAAAGCTGGTAACCTTACTTTGAGATGCAGCTCAGCACTGTGGGTTTTCTAGTCATGAATCAGTAATAAACTTTGTGTTTTGGTTCGGAACCTATTAAGATGAGAGAACGCTTAGAGTGTAGCGCTTAGAACATAAAGTGTCATGACTGAACTAGTGAACCCAAAGTGCAAACACAGAGACAGTAGACAGGACTTGGTATAACCCAAAATACGGGTACTTTATTGTATAATTGTGTATACGTTTTTGGTAAAGCCACAGGGATACTCATACATTCCAGGGGCTAAGAGAAGGAGCAGGGTAGTCAGCCAGGGGTCCAGGAGTAGAGACAGCTCGGGGAGCCAGATGAGGGACTTGGAAGGGGAGAGACAGAACGGGTAAGACACAAGACAAGGAACACGGAAAATACGACTAACTAGAATGAGCAAAGAACTATGACTGACTGGGTAATACTAAGCTACGATCTGGCAGCATGACGACATCTGTGCCAGGTTTAAGTAGGTGCAGCAATCAGCACACATATGTCCATCAGCTGCTCCCAGAGCTTCCCCACACCTGACTCTGCATCTGTAATTAGAGAGATAGAGTCAAGTCAAGTCAAGTACATTTTATTTATATAGCACATTTCCAGGCAGCGGCAGCTGGCAACAAAGTGCTTCACAGGCAGGTTGATAAAAACAAAATAATGTGATGCAAGATATAAGATTAAAAACATAGTAAAGCAATGAAAGTAATAAAAACAAAATAATATGATGCAGGATATAAGATTAAAAACATAGTAAAGCAATGAAAGTAATAAAAACAGGTAGGGCACAGTAAAACAAAGAGGATAGAGGGGCCAAGTAGTGATTAAGTGGGGGGGAAGGCCAAGGAGAACAAGTAGGTTTTTAAAAGTGATTTAAAAGCCTGCACAGTCTGGGCGGTCCGTATGCTGAGGGGGAGGCTGTTCCACAATCTAGGCGCTGCAGTGGAGAAAGCTCTGTCTCCCCTAGTCTTGAGCATAGTTCTAGGCACCACCAATAGCAGCTGGTCAGCTGATCTGAGGGATCGTGGGGGGTGTGGCGGTGCAAGAGCTCAGACAGATAGGGAGGAGCCGTGCCATTTAGTGATTTAAAAACATTTAGGGCTAATTTAAAATCGATCCTAAAGCGAACAGGCAGCCAGTGGAGCGAGGCCAAATCTGGGCTGATGTGTTCATGTTTTTTTGTTGTGGTGAGGAGGCGCGCAGCTGCGTTCTGCACCAGTTGTAGGCGGCGAAGCAGGGATTTGTCGATGCCCGTGTAAAGGGCATTGCAGTAGTCAAAAGCAAGACGGGAGGACACAGGCTTGATTCGTGATACATGGAATGTGGGATGGACGCGTAAAGAGTGTGGCAGCCAGAGACGTACAGCAGAGCAGCTGACCATCCGATTAATGTGGAACGGACCAATGAACTTAGGGGCAAGTTTGCGGCACTCCACCTTGAGGGGACAGTAACAGGGAGCTGGTGTCCCATGGCGGTCTGCTTGTCGCCGGTAGCTAGAGACTGAGCGAAGAAGATTCTATGAGCTCTCTTCCACGGCCAAAGGCACAGATGGACGAACTCCCGGGCTGAAGGAACCCCGACACTACATCCCGAGGGAGACTATGGAGTCGAAAAACATGCTGCAGCATTAGTTGAGCCGTCTCCTTGGCAGAAAGAAGTTTAGGCAGAGGCATGAAGTGAGCAGACTTAGAGAAGCGATCCACCACGTGAGGACAGTGGTATTACCGTCCGATGTAGGAAGTCCCGTGACCAAGGGCGGCGTGATTGTTTAGATCGCTAGCATGGCTAATAAATTCAAATATATTGTAGTCTGCCCCATTTTTCTGACCAGGATTTACATTCCTTTCTGCCTCAGGTCTGCACACGCATATTTATCATGATGTCGTCGGGTCTATAGTTTGTGGTTGTAAAGTTCCATGAGCCTCTGATCATCCTAAAGGTCTCATTAGGTATTTATACAGTACCGTCAAGTTTCCAAGTCTCACCCCTATCATCACACATGAATACAAATTTGGATCGGATCCACAACAGTCTCTTGATTGGATTGAGATTCTTTCAAATATTTACATTCCTCTCTATCAGGCAAGATGGCGTTGCACATAAACCATACACATTTCCGAGTGCTTTCGTTGTGCCTCAAACACAAAAATGTCAAACACATTACACCAAACAATACAAATTCACACCTCCATGTACTCCGACTCGCTGAAGCTGCAATAAAATGTAAACACGTCGGGCTACATATTTAATGTGCACACTTTGTCATCCAGGCTTGTTGAGTTTGAAGAAAAATGCATAATGTAACAAGCACAAGGTTAAATAGACCCAGCGTTGAATGTTTGTGATCCACAGGTTTAGTGACAGGCTGTTGAACATCTGACGAGAGAAGTGTGTCTCATCAGATTAGCCCGTGGATTTGTCTCCTTACCAGAATATTGAAGAACCAAATGACAAAGCTTGTGGATGACATGACGTCTACTGAGTTCTCTCCACTCGTTATTGTTGTGCTAAATTGGAATCAGCCAAGTTTCAGAAGAGGCGGAGCCAAGTGGTACATTATGGGAGGGAGGGGGGCAGTATTACTCATTTACTCCCCCTGCATTTATATAGCGCTTTTATCCAAAGCGCTTCACAACTTATGCCTCACATTCACAGACCGACGGCAGAGGCTACCATGCAAGGTGCCAGCCTTCTCATCGGGAGCAGTTAGGGGAGCAGTTAGTGTCTTGCTCAAGGACATTTAGTTTAGTTTATTTAGCACATTATTTAAAAAAAGTGCTAGGAGGAAACAAAGCCCAAAGGGCTTGTACAAAGTTCCACTCCCATCTCATTGTCCATAAACAATATGAACGAATTACATGTAAACATAGTCTACAAAATAAACTACAAAACAGGATCAGAGACATAAGGCAGACACTATAGCGAAAACATGGAAAATTGACACGAGTCAGTAACAAGAAAACTCTATTTTTTTTTAGTAGAAGAGGGCAAAGAAAGGAGAATAACATTAACGGTATATAATGAGGAAAAGGAAACAAGCAGTCATACTAGGCTAGCAGTAGATGTAACACTGATTTCAACACTATCTGCCGGGAGAAGCTGTAATCGAACTGGGAACCCTCCGATTACCAGACGACAATTCTACCTTCTGAGCCATTGTCGCCCCCAACTACCTCAGCTGTTCATGCATGCCATTTTCACATTTATCCTATTGTGTAACTGTATGGAGCCAGGCTTCACAGTCAACTATCAAGCCCCTCACTTCATTATACAAACAAGCACCGAAAATAACAGAACAAAAACATATCAAAGACATAGCAAAGACATATCACGCATGCACACCCATGCACAATACAGACAGGTAAATCAGAGTTAGCCAAAAACAAAGGGCGTATTTATTTGTACAACAGAAATGTGCAACACTGTTCCTTTAAGAACAAAATAGAATTGGAGAAAAAACAGCGTCCAGAAAATTTAGGGGAAAAAATAGGAACGTCCCCTTTAAGGGAAAATGTCAATAGCACAAGGCAACGTAGAAACGTAGAAATCAAACACTTCAAGGATTTAGGATAACACACAAAGGCGGACGAAAGCCCAGAGTCCAGGACTAACGGGGATAAATGTTCAGGGGAAATAGTCTTATTTAAGACTCACCAGGAGCAACGTCGAAGGGTAATTCAAAGGCACCGGTCCACGGGAATAAGAGTGAGTGAACAGCAAAAACTCCATGGGATGGCAGGGAAGCGAAAACGTCTCGCACAGGAGACCTCGGGAGTACACGGCAGAAGAATGGTGGTGACAAGACGACCCGACAACTAGTGATCTGCAGACAGCGTGAGTCCTCCCGACGAGCTGATTGGAATTCATCTCAGGTGCGTGATGCTAATTGACACTGAGAAGCACGCAGTGCTGGGCATAACGACTAAATTGGGATGGGAGGAAAATACAGAAAAACGGGAGGAGAAACAGTGGATACATTTTTTTTAAACGTTTAACAAAAATATCGAGTCTCTATTCTGCTGCTATGTTAGTGTATGTACAATAAAATAAATATGAGCGACTCTACGATTCATTGCATGATGTATGAATCTTGTTTCACACTGCGTGTGCATCATGTATGAAGCTTATATCTGTGGTAGTTGTCTAGTATTTTCTGGCAGCTAGCTGTGGTGCAGATAAACAAACCAAACCAAGCCAGGGCCAGTATCATTGGAGCCGACTGCACTTGTAAGTAATACATGGGCCTGTGGGACAGGCAAGCCTGGCCTTGCTAGGGTAGGAGTACAGGATCGAAGTGTGTGTGTGTGTGCACATGCAGGTGTATAAACGTATGTATATGTTTGATTGATTGATTGATTGAATACTTTATTTTGACACAATCAAGACAAAAACATTTTAAAAGACAAGACAATAACAGTGTCAACAACGCTGGTCAAAAATGGATAAAACACAATAAAGCTAAGGCTTGTTTCCATTTTGGTCCATACATGGAACATAAAAAGGCACAGAAACACAAATGGACATGTACACTAGACAGGACACATCCTAAAAATGTGTATAAAAACACCTAACCTGACAACTCATACAGTTAACTAATGTTAAAAGAAAATCCGCAAACCCAAGCAACTCATGATAAAAGAAATAAAAGCCAAGTTATGATAAAAGAGATAAAAAACATTTTAAGACCAATTTGAGTTGCTGCTGAGCCATGTTTTTAGGGCGGATTTAAATCCGAGAGGGGAGTTCAGGAGTTTTATGAATGTTGGCAGGGCATTCCACATTACCGTAGCCGAGTAAAAAAATTCATCTTTCCCCATGCATGTCCTGACTCTCGGCGGGGCCAGGTCCGTGGGGCTTCCTCTTGTGGCGTGTTTGTGGACATCTCCTACTTTATTAAAATAATTTACTAGGTACTTGGGGACCGTTTATTTCAGTACTTTAAAAGTGTGCAGCATGCGTATAGCTATGTCTATGTGTACCTGCATGTCTGAGGAAGTAAGTGTACGTGTGTGTGTGTGTGTCACAAATAGAGAGCGATACAGAGAGAGACGTCCTTTAACACTTTGGATGCCACGCCGTATTTTCCTTTTTACCCCCTTGATGCCCAAACCCACTCCAATGTTAACTTAATATCGCCTAATCTATGTTTTAAATTATGGCTATGTGTCTAATCTGCCCGTCGCTTATCAAAGACTCATTTTCCAGTCAACATTGTCAAGGCAGATTGTTTTTTATCGCTTCATTTCCGTTTGATAGCATTTTGAAAATCACTAGTTTTCGCGGAAAAAACAACCCTATGATGATAATCGTCTTTTACTGGAATATTCCAGAACGTTGTCATTTGTCGGCCTATTTATGAATCGTTTTCAAATAAACGCTAGATGATCGTGCCGCGCGCTGACAATCGCTGCTCTTATTTCCTGATGGCTTTTACAGTCAAAACAGCTATATCACATATAGTGGAAACGCTTATATCTCTGTGAAAACTAGTCTGATTATCCTAAGACTGATAACATAGATTCCTTACCTGACATCAGATGGTATCCAAATGGTATATTCCAATTCCTGATCACCATTCGAAAAGATCGATAATTGTATTGATCAACCGTGTATACAGTAGAACACATAATCCGTGCGGCTCAGAGGTTCCAGAATGAACTCTGGTAGACCCCGGTTACATCAGTGAGAAGTAAAATGTGGAGTCAGAAATCCGTTCTCCCATTCACTTTCATTGAGTCCAATCCAAAAGGGTGATTTACCATCTGGGAGACGATAGGGGGCGCTTTTTTCACATCTGAGCGCCGGCGGTGCCTGGATATCCAACGGTAGGCTCGCTTGATGCAATATGATTTCAGATCGCGAAAAAAAAATAATAAAAAAAAAAATCTCGTGATGGGCGGGGGGGGGGGGGGGGGGGGGGGTAAACCCGAGAAATCTCGGGCGTGGCATCCAAAGTGTTAATGATCAATGGTTTTCCTCAGCAGTCTGTTTTTCCTCTCTTCTCAAAACGTATTGAGTAAGGCAGACCCTGTCCTTACTGTCATGTTGATTAGAGCCTTCGCTCTCCATTCACTCTCGTAAATATTCCCACTCTCCTGCCTTTGACCTCCCTCCTCCTGTCCTGTCCTGTCCTGTGCTGTCCTATCCTATCCTGTCCTGTCCTGTCCTGTCCTGTCCTGTCCTGTCCTGTCCTGTCCTGTCCTGTCCTGTCCTGTCCTGTCCTGTCGCCTCCTCTCCTCTGCTCCCTTCCCTTCACCCTGTCTTACTGTTTCCCTCTCCCTCCTCCTCCTCTTACTTCCACTCTTCACTGCCCGTCTCCCTAAATGGCAATATAAAAGCTAAATTATAGTAAAGTGGCTACAGGTGGTGTAGTGGTTAACCAGGTGGGGTATCTCCCGGGCCTTTCTGTGTGGAGCTTGTTACAGTTGGGGTAGGTGTGTTGGACCCATGCACAGTGTAGAACAGAGGAGGCGGAATGCAATGGTGATCTTCACAATATAACAATGTCTTTATTGTGAATAGCGGATCACTTAGTAGCACGTAGCAAACAAAAAGGGTGACACTCCACAAAACCCTATATAATGTAGCAAAGAAAAGGCGAGACAACCCAGTCTCTGCAAATCACTATATGAAAAACAAAACATTTAAACAGGGGAAAACAAATGGGAGAAAGCCAGTCTCCAAAACAGGATAAGCTAAGGATAACGCGGCACTCGATGATGCTGCAGACGCACACATCAATGTACATACACTCAAAGATAATTATACAACAATGCAAAACACGATAATGATAACCACAGTAAAGAAACGTATTCTCCAAGACTGGAGCGATAAGAGCTTTTTTCTGGCAATTGTACTCACGGGTAACAATCAGTGAACGAATGACAATGTGAATAGGAAACAAGGAGCACATATGAAGCAGAGTAAACTATACACACCAGGTACCAATCAGGGCAATCAGGGCAGAATGACAGGCAATTACCACTGGGCAACGCCAGGGCTTTTGCTCCCAGGTGCGAGCAAAACCCCAAACGTTACAGGAGCTTGCATGTTCTCCCCGTGGCTCGCAAGGGTTTCCCCACCAAAAAGAGATAAACCCAATGGAAAAACATGCAGAACAGACAGCTAACACTGTCACGTCCCTGATGAAGACGGACAGGAGCACTAGGATTGGTCCCTGGCTACGGCCCCACACCGCAGCCCATGTCTGCTCCCGGCTGCCCTTGGGGGGAAGGATGGATCAAGCGCAGAGTGGCATTTCATCAGTGAACCAATGCATGTGTGTGTGTTACTGTGTGTCGCCCATCTTACATGTGTGTGTTGCTGCATGACAAATAAAGACTTCTTCTTCTCCTCTTCTTCTTCTTCTTCTTCTTCTTCTTCTTCTTCTTCTTCTTCTTCTTCTTCTTCTTCTTCTTCTTCTTCTTCTTCTTCTTCTTCTTCTTCTTCTTCTTCTTCTTCTTCTTCTTTAGGACAGTATGTATGACAAATAAAGACTTTTTCTTCTTCATCTTATAATAGAAGATGAAGAAGACGTCTTTATTTGTCATATTATGCGTGTGTTGCTGCATCCAAAATAAAGACTTCCTCTTCATCTTACATGTTGCTATATGACAAATAAAGACTTCTTCTACATGTGTGTTTGCTACATGACAACATGACAATTCTTCTTCTTCTTCTTCTTCTTCTTCTTCTTCTTCTTCTTCTTCTTCTTCTTCTTCTTCTTCTTCTTCTTCTTCTTCTTCTTCTTTCTTCTTCTTCTTCTTCTTCTTCTTCTTCTTCTTCTTCTTCTTCTTCTTCTTCTTCTTCTTCTTCTTCTTCTTCTTCTTCTTCTTTTTATTTTTCTTCTTCTTCTTCTTCTTCTTCTTCTTCTTCTTCTTCTTCTTCTTCTTCTTCTTCTTCTTCTTCTTCTTCTTCTTCTTCTTCTTCTTCTTCTTCTTCTTCTTCTTCTTTAGGAC
This sequence comes from Notolepis coatsorum, assembly GCF_963971535.1. Classification (NCBI taxonomy): domain Eukaryota; kingdom Metazoa; phylum Chordata; class Actinopteri; order Aulopiformes; family Paralepididae; genus Notolepis; species Notolepis coatsorum. The sequence goes on from NC_140181.1 coordinate 73,949,288, forward strand.
AGTATGTCTTGTGAAAAGACAGAAGAGCCAAAAATGTGTATTTCATTCATTTTAAACCAATGGTGGAAGGCAGGTAAGGGCAGAAGTGAGGGGTGTTCTGTCGACAGTATACAGTACCCCTCAATCTACTGGGGTCAGGAGAGCCTGGTCAGACCCTTGAACAGGAGATAAGGGATATAGAAAATGGACCACTCACCCATAACGACCCCCTGACGGAGAGGGCTGTTGCAGTACAAGAAAGTAAAAGGGTGGCATACTAAGACCTGTGTAAAGGTACAAAAGGCCTCTGACAGGGGTGAAGGCGTTGCAGGTGCACCAAGGTACAGACGTTCCCCCTGAAAGACCCGCCGGGCACTCCCTGTAAATGGGTGGGTCGTCGGTCTCCAGTGGAGGATCGTAAACGAAAAAAAGCTTTTAAAATTATAATTCTCTCTCAACCTCCTTTCCCTCCTTCTTTATCGGCTCTCCTCCAGCCTCTCCTCCACCTGCTGCCCTCCTCTGTTCAGTGAAGCAGAAGGCTGGTTGTGATGGAGGCCAGGGGGACTATCTGCCTCCACAATAACTGAACCTTTATTGTGACCCATAAAAAACCAAGCCTGCAGATGATATACACAGCAGGGTACAAGCCCTGCGTGTGTGTATTATGGTATGCAGCTTCCTCCATGTGATTGAGGAACATGTGTGTGTTGTGTGTGCGTACAGTATGTGTGCATATGTGTGTGTCTATGGCATTCGATCCATCCCCCCATTTACTGTGTGTGTGTGTGTGCATATGTTGTGTGCGCGTATGTGTGTGTGTGTATGTGGTGTGCGTATGTGTGTGTGCGTATATGTGTGTGAGTGTGCCTGTGTGACTTTGTGTGTGTGTGTGTGTGTGTGTGTGTGCATGCATGTGTGACTGTGTGACTGTGTGTCTGTGTATGTCTGAGAGTGCTTGTGTGGCTGTGTGTGGTGAGTGTGAGTGTGCCTGTGTGACTATGTGTGAGTGTGTGTGTGTGTGTGTGTGAGTGTGAGTGTGCCTGTGTGACTATGTGTGTGTGTGTGTGTGTGTATATGTGTGGTTGTGTGTGTGTGTGTGCGCGTGCATGCTAGTATTATGCATCTTTCTCTGAGTATTTGAGAAAACAATAGACTGTGTGTGCTTGTACATGTGTATGTGTGTCTGTGTGTGCTTGTACATATGTGTGTGGTATGTGTAGTGTGTGTGTGTGTGTAGTATGTGATTACAGTAGAGTGGACACTATTATTATTGATCAAATGTTTAATTAAGCATTACATCACGAGCGCAGGAGTGGTTTGTGAACAATAAACCCATGCCTAGGGGTGGTTGTTAGACCCCCCCTAGGCATGGTTTATTGTTCACAAATCACGACTGCAAGTGGGTGTAAAGCTTTTATACAACTGCCACATTCATCCAACCTTATTGCTATAACAATAAACACACATTAATCGAAGATTTATTGAAAAAACCATCCGCCAGAAAAAGTTGTTCCCACAACTACAAAAAAAGACAATTTGCCTCCATGTGGAAGCAGCTTCGGAAGTGCATCCAACCAACTAACACATCCAACTGTGTATTATTGGAATGATTGAGAGAAGTTGCCTCATGTGGGAAGCAGCTCGGAAGTGCATCCAACCAACTAACACATCCAACTGTGTATTATTGGAATGATTGATTGAAAATGTTATTACCAGATGCAGAATGGGTACAATACAGTACGGCTCAATACACACAATTGTTAAGGGGATGCAGACCTACTTTCTATAGAACTTCATTCTTAGATGCTTCTATAGAAAGTAGGTAAAACAAATTAAAAAGTTTTCTTTTGCCCTATAGGAAAAAAAAAGTTTTCTTCGCCCTATTTTTTTTAATTTATTTTTTTTAAACCTACTGTAGAGGGCCTAAACTTAACCAGTTGGAAACCAAGTGTACAGTAATAAAATTAGCAATCAATCAATCAATCAACTCAATAGGCCATGCTCACTTAGAACAGTGCAGCACCCAGCTCTCTCTCAGTCTGACTATCCCCCGCGTTGCAGACATGAGTGTGTGTGTGTGTGTGTGTGTGTGTGTGTGTGTGTGTGTGTGTGTGTGTGTGTGTGGTGTGTGTGTGTGGGGGGGGGGGGGGGGGGGGGGGGGGGGGGGGGGGGGGGGGGGTGGGAGACTGAGCCAGCGTCGGACAGTGTGAGAGTGAGGCTGCAGTCAGAGAGAAGGAAAAAGAAATTGAAAAAAAAAATCGCAAATTAATCAATCAATCAATCCGCGATTTTTCTTTTGTTCTGTATTGACTCATGACCCATCATTTACCATCATCCAACATTGTTTAAAGGACTAAGACATTCGCTGTGACAGAATCGCTTCATATTTAGTCGTTAGGACGCTATCATTGTTAAAGATTATTGTGCGCCATCTTGTGATCCGGCGGATTGATGTGATGTGATTCGGTTGTGGGCGGGGTCCCTGGGCCATCAAGCGTGGACTGTTCGCAATACATACGTGGTAAATGGACTGTTTCAGCCAATCAGAATCGAGAAATTTGCATGCCGTTGTATAAAAGACAATAGAGAGAAAGAGAAAGTGAGTCAGAGAGAAAGGGAGGGAGAGCCATACATGGCCCTCGGAGAGGAATGCAAAGATGGGAAGTGAGGGAATGAGAGGAGAGAGGGATGGACACAGAGAAGGATAGAGAGAGAGAGAGGAGAGAGAGGAGAGGAGAGAGAGAAGAAATAGACAGATGGACAATTGGGAGGGGAGATTGAGGGAGGAAGATGGGATGGGCGTGTGGTGCAGGGAGCGGGTCATTAAATACTACCCCTCCACCCACCCCACCCTCTATATCCCCCATTCTCTAATCAATGCTACTCTGAGGGACCATTGCGCTCTTAATGGAGCTGTGTGGAGTCTGGGCCCCAAATGGTTTCTGATGGATCTCTTGCCTGACACACACACGCACGCACGCACGCACGCACGCACGCACGCAACGCACGCACGCACGCACGCACGCACGCACGCACGCACGCACGCAACACCACACACACCACACACACACACACACACACACACACACACACACACACACACACACACACACACACACACACACACACACACACACACACACACACACACACACACACACACACACACAGACACACACCACACAGCGCCAACTCTTAGATACCATCTGCTTTTTTTTGTGGCATTTGTGCTTTTTCACTGGACAGTGGAGCAGTGTTTTTTCCCCCGGCAGCATTAAAAGCGTGCTGCTTGAACACTTAAACCGCTTGGATGGTCAAGCTGTACTCTAGCAGAAATATATTCACAGTCAGACAACGGGATGTCGGTGCTTACTGTCTCCCTGTGCTCTCTCTCTCTCTCTCTCTCTCTCTCTCTCTCTCTCTCTCTCTCTCTCTCTCTCTCTCTCTCTCTCTCTCTCTCTCTCCACTCAAAGGAAACGCCACCCCCACTCATCACAGACTGACAGATCTTACAGTGATGGTGTGTGTGTGTGTGTGTGTGTGTGGTGCGTGTGTCTGTGCCACTGGGTGTGTGTGCATGTGTGTTAATGCGCAAACCAGGTGTTTGTTTGTATTGTGTGTATGTATTGTGTGTGTGTGTGTGTAGCATAGATGCGTGGGGTGTGTTTGTGAAAGAGAAAGAGCGAGAGACAGACAGAGAAAGGACGAGAGCAGGGGAGAGAGAGACAGAGAAAGAGAGTGAAAGAGAGAGAGAGGGAGACAGAGGGAGAGAGTGAGCTTGTGTGTGTGAGAGAGAGAGAGGGTGAGAGAGAGAGAGCAAGCGAGAGTGAGAGAGAGAGTGAGAGAGAGAGGGTGGACAGAGAGAGTGAGAGAAAGTAAGAGTGAGAGAGAGTGAGAGACAGAGACAGACAGAGAAAGGAAGAGAGCAGGGGGAGGAGGAGAGACAGAGAAGAAGAGAGTGAAAGAGAGAGAGAGGGAGACAGAGGAGAGAGAGAGAGAGCTTGTGTGTGATGAGAGAGAGAGAGAGAGAGAGAGAGAGAGAGAGAGAGAGAGAGAGAACATTGCTTACCTGGGCCTGTTATCTGACAGGGTGTCCTCTTCAGCTAAGCTTCGCTCTGCAGCAGAGAAGCAGAGAGGCTAAAATAGGTGCTCTGTTCTGGGTCTGACCCATCAACTCTCTGACTTCAGAGAGCAGAGAGAAACATTGCCCTGGTTACTGTGGGCCCGCCCATCCACTGTCAGACCCACTCCTGATTGGAGAGAAACAGGTCAAAGCCACTGATGTCACCATGACTCCACAAATACTAACTAGTCTAGACCACCAACTGTATTCTGTCAGATCCAGGGTCCAGGCAGCTGGCCCAGATGGGATAACAGGACGTATACTTAAGTCCTGTGCCAACTAGCGCCAGTGTTCACCACCATATTTAATCTATCCCTGGCTGAGTCTGTGGTCCCTGCCTGCTTCAAGGTATCCACTATAAATACTGTAACTGAGGGGTACAATTCCCTGACTGTATTGATAAGTATGGTATCATTAAACCACTACCGCTTTATGT
>NC_140181.1:73954025-73999025 GCF_963971535.1 Notolepis coatsorum
TCTAATCAATGCTACTCTGAGGGACCATTGCGCTCTTAATGGAGCTGTGTGGAGTCTGGCCCCAAATGGTTTCTGATGGATCTCTTGCCTGACACACACACGCACGCACGCACGCACGCACGCACGCACGCACGCACGCACGCACGCACGCACGCACGCACGCACGCACAGCACACACACACACACACACACACACACACACACACACACACACACACACACACACACACACACACACACACACACACACACACACACACACACACACACACACACACACACACAGACACACACACAGCGCCAACTCTTAGATACCATCTGCTTTTTTTTGTGGCATTTGTGCTTTTTCACTGGACAGTGGAGCAGTGTTTTTTCCCCCGGCAGCATTAAAAGCGTGCTGCTTGAACACTTAAACCGCTTGGATGGTCAAGCTGTACTCTAGCAGAAATATATTCACAGTCAGACAACGGGATGTCGGTGCTTACTGTCTCCCTGTGCTCTCTCTCTCTCTCTCTCTCTCTCTCTCTCTCTCTCTCTCTCTCCTCTCTCTCTCTCTCTCTCTCTCTCTCCTCCACTCAAAGGAAACGCCACCCACTCATCACAGACTGACAGATCTTACAGTATGGTGTGTGTGTGTGTGTGTGTGTGTGTGCGTGTGTCTGTGCCACTGGGTGTGTGTGCATGTGTGTTAATGCGCAAACCAGGTGTTTGTTTGTATTGTGTGTATGTATTGTGTGTGTGTGTGTGTAGCATAGATGCGTGGGTGTGTTTGTGAAAGAGAAAGAGCGAGAGACAGACAGAGAAAGGAGAGAGCAGGGGAGAGAGAGACAGAGAAAGAGAGTGAAAGAGAGAGAGAGGGAGACAGAGGGAGAGAGTGAGCTTGTGTGTGTGAGAGAGAGAGAGGGTGAGAGAGAGAGCAAGCGAGAGTGAGAGAGAGAGTGAGAGAGAGAGGTGGACAGAGAGAGTGAGAGAAAGTAAGAGTGAGAGAGTGAGAGACAGAGACAGACAGAGAAAGGAGAGAGCAGGGGAGAGAGAGACAGAGAAAGAGAGTGAAAGAGAGAGAGAGGGAGACAGAGGGAGAGAGAGAGAGCTTGTGTGTGAGAGAGAGAGAGAGAGAGAGAGAGAGAGAGAGAGGGTGAGAGAAAGCAATCGAGACTGAGAGAGCGAGTGAGAGAGAGGGGGGGAGAGAGAGAGTGAGAGAGAGTAAGAGTGAGAAAGAGTGAGAGAGAGGGGGGAGAGTGAGAGAGCAAGAGAGAGTGAGAGAGAGAGAGAGAGAGAGAGAGAGAGAGAGAGAGAGAGAGAGAGAGAGAGAGAGAGAGAGAGAGAGAGAGAGAGAGAGAGAGAGAACATTGCTTACTGGGCCTGTTATCTGACAGGGTGTCCTCTTCAGCTAAGCTTCGCTCTGCAGCAGAGAAGCAGAGAGGCTAAAATAGGTGCTCTGTTCTGGGTCTGACCCATCAACTCTCTGACTTCAGAGAGCAGAGAGAAACATGCCCTGGTTACTGTGGGCCCGCCCATCCACTGTCAGACCCACTCCTGATTGGAGAGAAACAGGTCAAAGCCACTGATGTCACCATGACTCCACAAATACTAACTAGTCTAGACCACCAACTGTATTCTGTCAGATCCAGGGTCCAGGCAGCTGGCCCAGATGGGATAACAGGACGTATACTTAAGTCCTGTGCCAACTAGCGCCAGTGTTCACCACCATATTTAATCTATCCCTGGCTGAGTCTGTGGTCCCTGCCTGCTTCAAGGTATCCACTATAATACCTGTAACTGAGGGGTACAATTCCCTGACTGTATTGATAAGTATGGTATCATTAAACCACTACCGCTTTATGTACTTTAACTACTGGCCACACAGTACATGATATAGATATGATGAACACTTTCCCACCTGATGAAACCAAGTCCACACAAATGTATCCGTCGAATCTTTAATATATAGCAAAGGGTATATACAACGTTTACGTAATGACATTTATGATTTGAATGCACTTGTAAGGCAAATGAGTATTCGTAGGCAAATCAACATTGAATGTCCAATCTCTGGTTACGCAGGAAGCAAGTATACAACCTGGTTCTTTAGGGAACTATAGCGATGGTACTTAATGATTATAGCTGGATACACTAAAGGGGGTCCCGCTGGTTGTAAGTCAGTAGGGGGGGGGGGGTTAGGAGAGCCGCTGGCGATATCCCATCTGGCCAACGATTTCTTGGGAGAATTCAGAGTGCTGAACACGGTGCCCACAGAACCTTGGTCCACAGATGAATACAGTTGGGCCCTCTTGTAGACGGTAGCTGCCGGTCCACAACGAAGAGACGTGAGGCGACCTCACTCGGGTTAGAGCGCCGTCTCACCTGGACTCCTCTCGGGGGTAGTTCCAACACTTACCAGTGTTGGCTGTTATCCATGGCATAATCAAAGCACCCAAAGCAAGTAGATAATCCAAGCCGTGTAGGGCTCGCCGTCGTCCGGGTAAGGTAATCCAATGTGCAGGTCCACTCGTCCTTGCTCCTCGGATGAAAGCACCACACGTGGTCTGCCCAGCCTGGTTAAGACTCTAGATAACGCGAGGAAAACGATGGGGGTACTGCTCACTTTATAACTCTAACCGAACGATGCACCATACATAATAGACTATTATTAACTTAATAGAAATACGTCCCACTCGACGGTATAGTGCCAAACTATGACAATTCAACTATTAATCCACACGATGTCTCAATGCCATTCTGAGGCCAAGTTGACCATACTGCACCACACGTGTATCGTGGGTGAGGCTTAACGTCTTGCCACTAGGTTGGAGGGTAAAGAACTAAGGGCTAAGGGAAGTTCTACTTTACTTGCGCCATATATATATGCGCTGTGAACAAATAGTACCATTCGTATTTCGGCAGACGTATTCCTACGCGGAACCGGGGCTAGTAACGACATGTTCGTCGGCACGATTGAACTTGAACCAAGGGGCTTGGCTGCTGGCGCCAAGTTCTTGTCCAATGAGAGAATGAAACTATTATGGGCTGTTAGTAGACCAAAGGGATATTCAGTGTATATGTACAAGGAATATACAAGGGATATCAAACGATATACAAATACTATTAAATATATATCCATAAATAAATATATATATTCGGTTTAATCTGATCCTTCACAACAGCCGCGCCCTAATTAGTCCCACCTAATTAGCTAAGCAGAGACAGATTGACCGCACTGTCTACCACTCAAGGTCCGCTGTAAGGGTCAGTCAACTCACAAAGTCATGGGGTCATGGTCGTCATCGATAGTGTCTGGGAGTCTGGGCAGTTCTATTAGCCTCGCCACGGGTCGTGTGTAAGTTCGCCCTTGGACGAGCACCTCAGCTGCTCGGACCTTGCCATCGGCACCGGTGATCACTTTGCTTACGCGGCCAGCCGGCCACATAGCTCTGGGTAGTGACTGGTCGATAATCATGACGACTGTTCCTTCTGTCAAATTGTCTCTCTCTTTTACCCACTTCTGGCGGGTCTGTAGAGACGGTAGGTAGTGGAGTAGAAAGCTGTTCCAAAACTTGTCAGCTAGTACTTGACTGTACCTCCACATTCTTCGGCCGTTCGCTTCTTCAGGCCTGTACATTGTCTGGGGTAGCGCGGGGTCCAGCCGCCCCATCAAGAGTGTGTTGGGGGTGACTGGGTCGACATCTGCTATATCACTGGAGACGTAGCCGAGGGGCTTGGAGTTCAATACTCCCTCGATCTCCGTGAGGACTGTCATTAGGACTTCTTCCGCTACAGTCTGGGCCCCAAGCACGGCGTACAGGGCTGTCTTTATAGAACGTACTTCTCGTTCCCAGGTTCCACCGAAGTGGGGTGCGTTCGGGGGATTAAACTGGAAGTCAATCTGGGATGGAGCGAGGTGGGTCTTAAGTTCTGGGCCCATAGCTTGGAAGCTCTCTCTCAGCTCTCTTTCTCCGCCTTTGAAGTTTGTCCCGTGATCAGACAACAATGTAGACGGTTTTCCTTTCCGTGATGTGAATCTTCGGAAGGCCATAAGGAATGAGTCCGTGCTCATGGCCGGAAGGAGTTCGATATGTATCGCTCTGGTGGTCATGCATTTGAATACAATACCCCACCGCTTCTCGGTTCCTCTTCCTTTCTTTATATACAACGGGCCAAAACAGTCCATGCCTGTGGAGTGAAAGGGCTTGTCGCCGAGTCGGAGGCGACAGGGAGGTAGGTCAGCCATCCGGGGTATGCTGGGCTGCGCGCGCCACTTTCGGCAGTCTAGACAGGTTCGCTGGAAGCGTCGCACTGCTTCTCTCCCTTGAAGTATCCAATAGCGACGTCTGATCTCCGCGAAGACTCTCTCTGCTCCTGCGTGGTGCACATCCTCGTCGTATTTCTTTATGATCAGCTCTGTGACCTTGTGTCGGCTGTTCAAGACTATCGGGTACTTAACGTCATCCGGTAGGTCGGGGGCTCTCCGCAGACGACCACCCACTCTGATGAGATTATGGGCGTCACTCTCGGGTGCCAGGTGGAGCAGTCTGCTGTCTGATGGGACGGGCTTTCCTCCCTGTAGACAGTCTAGCTCATCGGGGAACGAGTCTCTCTGGGCTCGTTGTAGTAGAAGAAGTTCTGCTTCTTCGTAGTCAGCTGCTGAAATGTCAGTGGTGGGCTGAATCTCTGGGTGGTGCCACAGGAATGTCTTTAGTTGCGCACTCTGTAGGGTGAGGCAGTCATCTATGTTGGGGTCTGTGGAGGCGACTGTGCTCAGTCCACAGAACATAGGTTTCTTGTTCTCAGCCTCCTCTTTACTCGCCTCCCGTGGGGTGGGCGTAGGCCACTCTCCTTCCGGGAGCTTGAGGAACTCTGGTCCGTCACTGTAGATGTTGTGACGGGTGAGGTCATCTAGGGACATTCCCCGGGTGATGACGTCAGCTGGGTTGTGTTTGGTGTCCACATACCGCCAGCTCGCTGCTTCTGTTAACTCTTGAATCTCGGTGACTCTGACTCCCACGAAGACTTTGTATCTGCATGAATCAGACTTGATCCATGTGAGTACTGTCGTGGAATCTGACCACAAGATTGTTCTGTGCACCGGAATGGTGAGTTCACGTTGGATTAACGTGGCTAGATGCGCTCCTGCTAGGGCTGCGCAGAGCTCTAGACGCGGGATAGATTGTGGCTTTCGTGGGGCTATTCTTGAGCGAGCCAGGATGAAAGCAGTGTGTATCTCTCCTCCCTTCTCTTGGGCACGCAAGTAGGCCACCGATCCATAGGCTACTTCGGAGGCGTCACTGAAGACGTGTAGATCCATCTTGCATGTCTCTGGCCTCACTGTGGGTGGGAAGTAGCTGCGGCGTATATTGATGCCTGGGAGTGAGCGGAGCTCCGTCTCCCACTCTCTCCATGTGGAGGCAAGGGGTGCGGGTATTGGGTCGTCCCAGCCCTGGTCCTTGTCCCATAGTGCTCGTACAATCATCTTTGCCCTGGTGGTGTAAGGTAGAATACATCCCAACGGGTCATATTGTCTGGCGAGTGTTCTGTACACACTCCGTCTGGTGGTCGGTATCGCCGTCGACCTTCCCTGCTCCGTGGTCAGGGGTTTGTGTCTATAGTGGAGCGAGTCTGTTTTGAAGCGCCAGACTAGTCCTAGTCCTTTCTTGGGCTTCTCCTGGGATTGTCGCCATCCAGGTCTCGCTGCTGGCAGCCTTGTCCGCGGGGGAGAGGCTGCGCAATACGTGCGGGTCGCTGCTGGCCCACTGCCTGAGATCAAAGGCGCCTTTGATCAGGGAGGCGCGTAGCTTGAGTAGGAGAGCCTCGGCTTCTTCTTGGGTCGAAACGCTTTGTAAACAGTTGTCCACGTAGAAACTGTTCTTCACACTGTGTCGGACCTCTTCATCTGCTGCTGGGTCCTCTGCAACGTGTTTCTGCAGTGCAAATGTAGCACAGCACGGGCTGCATGTGGTTCCGAAGGGGAGGACTTCCCATTGGTAGATGGCTGGGTGCTCATCTCCGATCCTCTCTCTCCATAGGAACCGCAGTAGGGGCTTATCCTCCTCCACTAGTCTCACCTGCAGGAACATCCCTTTGATATCCCCGCTGATAGCCACCTTGTCCTGGCGGAAGCGTAGTAGCACGCCTAGTAGAGAGGGGCCGAGTGTGGGGCCGGGCAAGAGCTCTTTATTCAGATTTTGGGATCCGATCTGGTAGCTGCAGTTAAACACAATGCGATCCTTGCCGTTGTGGTGGACCTTGTGGTGCGGCACGTACCATGATTCGGTCGTCTGATCGGCCTCTTTAATGTCAATCTTCATTACGTGTCTCGCTGTGATTAGCTTCTCAATCTCAGCGCGGTACACACTCTCTTGAGCGGGGTCTTTGGCTAGGCGCCGCTCTGTGTTCAATAGATACCGCTCCGTAGCTTCTTTCGTGGCGTGAAAGGTGGGCATTCCCTCTCGCCTCAGGAGTGGAGTTGCGTATCTCATCACTCCGCCGACTGTGACTCTCTTTGTCCCTTGCTCGAGGAGGTTTATGGCGTAAATGTCTTCTTTAGAACGAATGTCTTTCTTTTCGTTCTTAAAGGGCATTGTCTCTAGTGTCCATAGCCTCTCGACATGCTGCAGGAGAGTGGTGTCTTCTTCTGTCACTCTGGAGTGGAGGCAGCTAGTGGCTGCTGTTCGGTTGAGAGATTTAGCGAGGGGGCCTTGTAGTGTCCATCCTAGGCGGGTCTCGACTGCTGCAGGACAGCCTCTGGGTCCTGTATGGACCCGGTCTATCGGGACTATGAGGTCTGCATGGTCGGAGCCTATCAGCAGGGTCGGGGTGGCGCCGTCTATGAGCGGGATAGGTAGTTGACGCAGGTGCACATATTTATCCATCAGCTTGGCGATGGGGTAGGTGTACTGTGATAGTCCTATTTCTTGGCTGGTGAAAGCATTTGTAATCCTATACCGTCGCTCTGGCTGCCCGCTTGCTGCGATAGTGAAGGAGACATTCTCGCCTTTTATCGTCTTTAAATCTCTTCTTATTGTCCGAATCGTCATTTGGTTCTCGCTCCCCCGCAGTCCCAGCTGGGCCGCAGCGGACGCGAGCAGAAGGGTCTTCTCTGACCCGTCATCAAGGACGGCGTAAGTGTCCATGACTTTATCTTGGTAGCTCAATGTTACACGGACTACCTTTAAGAGCACTTGGGCGCCGCTGCTGCTGGCGGGGTCAATGTACATGACACTTGCCTTGGTGCTGCTCGATGGTGCAGGTGCAGGCTTTCTTCTGTTACTGTCGTGTAGGACATCTAGGTGGGCTCCGTCACACCAACTGCACCTCTTCTTTAGGCGGCACTCGGCTGCCATGTGACTGCGCGCACATCGGTAACAGCGCCTGTTGGACTTTATCCATTGACTCACTTCTTCTGCATTCATCTTCTTGAACAGGTCACATTGTGACAGCCAGTGTTCCTTCTCGCAGTATGGGCACACCATCTTCCACTTCTCTTTTCTCGAGGGGGTACTGTGGTTCTTACTGCTCGGTACTGATTCTGATTGGTGCATGACAGTCACCGATCTTCTTCCATCGTTTATTCTCCTGGGTCCCTCTCTGGAGCTTGGTGTGCTCCGCACGAACGTATCCAGTCGTAAGCTGCTGACTTCTCTCGCCAGGAAGTCGGCTAGATCGAGGAGGGATGGTTCGGGACCGTTAGGATCACGGTGGTCTCTCTGCCGCCTAAAGCGCTCTTGTCTGGCGGGTGGCAGCTTCTCTAAAATCCTCTCGACGTTAGAGTTGGCGTATAGCTCGTGCATACCCTTTTCTCGTTGCGCTCCCAGCATCCCTACCAGGGACTGCACTTTTATAGACAGGTCGTCTAATGAGCGATTGTCTGTTGCTGGGGGTAGGCGGTCAATATGCCTTATCTCTTGGATTACGTAATCCCATATACGTCCATATCTCTGGTCCAGCGCTGCTAGAGCCGCGGTGTATGGGGTCGTAGAGGTGGCATAGGCTAGCGCTATATTGTGCGCTCGGGGTACTTTCAGGTGCTTCAGTAATATTGCATACTTGTGACGTTCATCAACGACATCCACCATCATTGTCTCTAAGCACATTCGGAGCTCCGTGTACTGTGCCCGATTCTCATGGGTGAAGTCTGGGATGGTCGGTGTGGCAATGTATGATGCCGTGGATGGCTGATACATCGGCGAGCGTTGGGGGAGAGGCCTCCTAGGCGAGTCTCCTCTTGCGCCTCTCTGTGGGCTGGTACCGGCAGGGTACCATGGCCCGCTGGTCCAGGTGCTATTCCTCGGGGCTGGTCGTGCGTCGTGCTCACCCGTGAATAGAGTCGGGGGTCTGTAGCGCAGCGCCGCGGGGGTATAGCCTGGGCTGTACTGGACCTCCTGGTCCGGTGGAGTACTGTGCTGTCGTCGGGCTTGGTTCTCCTCCTCTCCCTCTTCTTCTTCTATCAGGTCCTCTAGATCCTGTAGTCGTTTATTTAGCTTCTCCGCAGTGTATGCTGCTCCTTCCTTGTAGCTGGGTCTCGCTTGGACCGGTCGGGGAAGGGGATCTGCGGGGGGTATAGGCTTGGTCTGTTGGTCAAGTTCAGGGTCGCTTGCTCGGTTAGGAGACGCTGCCCTTGACTGTTGTCTCGACGAGTTCCTTGAACCCCTGGCGGAGGGAGAGGGTGTTGCCTTGAGGATCAGCTGCTCCATTAGTTGCGCTTGTAGCTTGTTGCGCTCGGCTTGTAGTCTGTCGCGCTCGGTTTCGCGCTGGATGAGAGCGAGGTCGCGCTCTGCTTCTCTTTGGGCACCGGCAGCGGCACGCTGGGTGTCTGCTCGGTCTCTTGCCATATTCTCTTCCGTCTGAAGGCGTCTCATCTCCAGGCGTATGCGCTCTTCTTCGCTCCGTTGCTGTGTCTGGAGTCGATCGCGTTCACCCTGAAGTCGATCGCGTTCACCCTGGAGTCGATCGCGTTCGGTAGAGGCTGTCAGGCTGACGAGGAACGCCTGTGATAGCATCCTCTCCGCTTCGCTGGGGGAAGACGGTTGTAGAGGTGAGCCGCTCCTGGCGGTACTCGTTGGGGAGTCCTGGAGCTCTATTTCCTCGGCGCTCTCCTCCTCTTCTTCCGTGCAGAGTTCTCTCTCTGTAGGGTTGTCTTCCTCCCGGGGCTGGTCGGGGACTACTTCTTCGGTATTGGCGGGGGGTAAAGGCATGTCAGCTCCCTCCTGGTCCCCACCGTGAGCTTGGTCAGTTACATTAGAACCCACTAGGGCCTCTGTGGTCGGGGTAACCTGGTCGTTAAGGTCAGACATAATTTTACTTTCTACTTTTACCGCGTTTACCGTTTGTAGAAGGCTAGGTAGTTGACTGACAGCGTAATCCTCTAAGTACTGAGGTGTCTGTCGTCTGCGCCGCGGGCGTTCTACATTAGGAGGACCGTTTCGTGGAGTGTTCATCATAGGCCATTTCAATATTAATAACACTATATTAATATTACACTAGTTACCCTCCGGCTCGAAGGACCAATTGTAACTGAGGGGTACAATTCCCTGACTGTATTGATAAGTATGGTATCATTAAACCACTACCGCTTTATGTACTTTAACTACTGGCCACACAGTACATGATATAGATATGATGAACACTTTCCCACCTGATGAAACCAAGTCCACACAAATGTATCCGTCGAATCTTTAATATATAGCAAAGGGTATATACAACGTTTACGTAATGACATTTATGATTTGAATGCACTTGTAAGGCAAATGAGTATTCGTAGGCAAATCAACATTGAATGTCCAATCTCTGGTTACGCAGGAAGCAGGTATACAACCTGGTTCTTTAGGGAACTATAGCGATGGTACTTAATGATTATAGCTGGATACACTAAAGGGGGTCCCGCTGGTTGTAAGTCAGTAGGGGGGGGGGGGGTTAGGAGAGCCGCTGGCGATATCCCATCTGGCCAACGATTTCTTGGGAGAATTCAGAGTGCTGAACACGGTGCCCACAGAACCTTGGTCCACAGATGAATACAGTTGGGCCCTCTTGTAGACGGTAGCTGCCGGTCCACAACGAAGAGACGTGAGGCGACCTCACTCGGGTTAGAGCGCCGTCTCACCTGGACTCCTCTCGGGGGTAGTTCCAACACTTACCAGTGTTGGCTGTTATCCATGGCATAATCAAAGCACCCAAAGCAAGTAGATAATCCAAGCCGTGTAGGGCTCACCGTCGTCCGGGTAAGGTAATCCAATGTGCAGGTCCACTCGTCCTTGCCCAGAACTCCTCGGATGAAAGCACCACACGTGGTCTGCCCAGCCTGGTTAAGACTCTAGATAACGCGAGGAAAACGATGGGGGTACTGCTCACTTTATAACTCTAACCGAACGATGCACCATACATAATAGACTATTATTAACTTAATAGAAATACGTCCCACTCGACGGTATAGTGCCAAACTATGACAATTCAACTATTAATCCACACGATGTCTCAATGCCATTCTGAGGCCAAGTTGACCATACTGCACCACACGTGTATCGTGGGTGAGGCTTAACGTCTTGCCACTAGGTTGGAGGGTAAAGAACTAAGGGCTAAGGGAAGTTCTACTTTACTTGCGCCATATATATATGCGCTGTGAACAAATAGTACCATTCGTATTTCGGCAGACGTATTCCTACGCGGAACCGGGGCTAGTAACGACATGTTCGTCGGCACGATTGAACTTGAACCAAGGGGCTTGGCTGCTGGCGCCAAGTTCTTGTCCAATGAGAGAATGAAACTATTATGGGCTGTTAGTAGACCAAAGGGATATTCAGTGTATATGTACAAGGAATATACAAGGGATATCAAACGATATACAAATACTATCAAATATATATCCATAAATAAATATATATATTCGGTTTAATCTGATCCTTCACAACAATACCGGTACCAAAGAAATCCTCCCCAACAGGTCTTAATGACTACAGACCGGTGGCACTCACCTCTGTGGTCATGACATGTTTTGAGAGCAGTGGCGGCTGGCCACTAGGGGCGCTGGGGAGCCGCCCCCCCTGGTAAAGAGAGCAGGAGAAGAAGAAAATGTTAAATTTTTATTTTTATTTTAGACCCTTAAAAATAAAATAAACATGTTTAAAATGAATAATATTTACTCATTTTAAGTATGTTTGTGTTTCCAATGCACAATATAACGTTAATATATCAAATATAAATCATTGTTTTGTGATTCACATGACGTCACTGTCTGATATGAGAGTAGACTACCTGAGGCTTGGCGAGACGTAACGCGCACACAGTGGGCGTGCACTGGTTTCATCGCTGTATCATCGCAGCCAATTAAATAGGTCTAGCAAATACATTTCGCCTATCAGTGCGTTCAAATATGATGTAATATGATGGAATCGGAGCGCGTTTTCTAGCGCACCAAGCAAGCAGGGTCCTTCCGGATGATCAGATCCTTCCGGCAGTCCGGAGATTTTGCTACCTTGGCTGGTAGCTGGATGCAGCTAACGACGGTATGGACTGTTTAAACGTTACTGGAGTTTCTTTTTGAGTGGATTTAAAAAAAAGTGGATTATGGCTTGTTGTGGACTGGACAGCTGAATATCTCAACTCTTGTGATGGTAAGTACGTTTTGTAACAATAGCTTGGATTCCACGTCATGCTGTGTGTGTCTGTGTGAGAGAGAGAGATAGAGGGGGATACTAATTAATTTCGCCACAGGGGGGCATAATCACCCGGACAATATAATGGTAACTTGTTTAAAATGACAAGATATACATCTGTGATTATTATTGGACGGATCTGAATACGAGAGAGAGAGAGAGAGAGAGAGAGAGAGAGAGAGAGAGAGAGAGAGAGAGAGAGAGAGAGAGAGAGACCTGGGCGTGCGTGTTTGTGTAGGGCTATTGGAAACGTGGCTGCATTGACTGACTGTGATCATATATTGATTGATGGCAATGGTGATAGTTGTACTCTACCTACTTAAATATTCGCCAATGCGTGCCCCGGTACATGTTTGCAAAATGTTTGGTATAGCGCCCCCCCTGGAGAAGAATTCACCAGCCGCCACTGTTTGAGAGGCTGGTTAAGGATTACATTTGTGCCTCCCTCCCCAGTGATATGGACCCTTTGCAGTTTGCATACAGGCCAAACAGGTCCACTGACGATGCGGTCTCTCAAGTACTACACAGCACCCTCTCTCACCTAGACTGCCAGAAGGGGGGCTATGTGAGACTGTTGTTCATTGACTATAGCTCAGAGTTCAACACCATAGTCCCCACCAGACTGGTGGACAAGCTGATCGAGCTGGGTCTGAGCTCCGCTCTCTGAGCGCCTGGATACTGGACTTTCTGAGTGAGAGGCCCCAGGCGGTCAGGGTGTGGGGTCAGACCTCCAACACCATCAGCCTGAGTATCAGGTCCCCCCAGGGCTGTGTTCTGAGCCCCCTGCTGTATTCACTATACACACATGATTGTGTGGCCAAGTTCAGCTCCAACTCCATAGTGAAGTTTGCGGACGACACAGTGGTGGTGGGGCTGATCTCGGACAACGACGAGAAGGCCTACCGGGAGGAGGTTGATGTACTGGAACGCTGGTGTCAGGACAACAGCCTGCTCCTGAACATTGGTAAAACCAAGGAGCTGATCGTGGATTTTAGGAGAACACAGCAGGGGACACACACACCACTGAGGATAAACGGGGCTACCGTGGACAGGGTGAGCAGCTTCAAGTACCTGGGGGTCCACATCTCAGAAGACCTGACATGGACAACACACAGACTCAGTCGTAAAGAAGGCGAAACAGCGCCTCTACCACCTGAGACAGTTAAGGAAGTTCAGAGTATCGGGGAAGATACTCCAGTCCTTCTACTCCGGAGCTGTAGAGAGCATCTTGACCGGAAACATCACTGCCTGGTATGGAAACAGCAAGGTACAGGACAAGAAGGCCCTACAGAGAGTGGTGCGCTTAGCTGAGCGTACTACGGGTATTGCACTACCACAAGAGGTGCAAATCCAGAGCCTGCAGAATAATGAAAGACCCTCACCACCCCAACAACAGCCTGTTCAAGCTGCTGAGGTCAGGCAAACGCCTGCGAACACCAGCAACTACGACAGAGAGACTTCGGCTCAGCTTCTTCCCCCAGGCCATCAGAGTCTTGAACACTGAACTCTCCACACACAAGCACACATGAGCACACACACAACACACACACTGTATACGCTCACACACTAACAGTCACTTTAGCATGAACACACACACACATGCTGCACACGCTCACACTCAACAGTCACTTTACACAATTGAAAGGTCACTTTAAAATTTTAAAAATAAAAATAAAAAAGAACGGGAGTGGTTCTTGTATAGTAAACAGATGGATATAGCAAGCTAGCATAAGGAAACATAGTATAACTGTATATTGTATAGTATAGCATTGTATAGTAATGTACATAAGACCCAGTGCCTCATCCTTAGCTAACACTGTATTGCACTATCGCAGGACCTTAGCATGTCTAACCATGCTTTTTGTAAACTTTATGTACGTTATGTCTTATTATTATTACTTGTATTATTGCACAAATGTCTTATTCTCATTCCTATTCTTGTTACTTGTATTATTGCACAATCGCTGCAGGCATGACCCCCCGCATTTCACTGTATGCTTGTATGCCGTGACAAATAAAACTCTTGACTTGACTTGACTTGAGGGTACAATTGTGTAACTGCACCGGCTCTCCACCCTTCTACTCTCTAACCATGGGAGCAAATGAACGCTAGACCCCATCTGTAGAGATGCAGGGGGAAAAGGCGGAGTATGAGAAAGACCTATAGCTCTGACAGTACTAAACATCTCCAACCTCATGATTTTATATGTCTATTTTATGTGTATCAGTGACAATCAAACAGTAAACAAAGAGGTCTATTAAGATCTTAGATCATAATATGAAAAATGATGTGATTTAATGTCCAATGCCTTATTTTGACTCTGTCTATTTGGCTGCTGTCTATTTTATTCTCATTTTATGCTTATTTTATGCCATATTTTATGTCTGCACTTTATGCATTGCTCTTGATCTGCCAATATTGTGCTCATTTTATGCCTATGTCTTTTTCACTGCTGTGAAGCACTTTGAGCTGCAATACTTGTATGAAAGATGCTATATAAATAACATTTATTATAGTTATTATTATTATTATTATTTTCTCACAAGGACAATGAACAGCCCACTGTCCTTAATTAGTATGTTGGCTTATGCAACAGCGGACCTCGATGAAAGACAAGCAATGGAAGAGAGACTAAACACAGCATGAATTGGGATTTTAACCCATGAGATCACATGCACTCTATAGCATGTGGTTCTCAAACCTTTTAGTTTGTGGCTCCCTAAACTCCTAACTCCCTAAACTCATAACTCCCTAAATTCCTAACTCCCCATCACGGTCAAGCGTAGACAGAATAATAAACAGGCTCAGGGGTGCCCCCCCCCCCAATTGTACCTTTATAGGTTATTCATACAGGTTATAAACTCAATTTGAAGCCATGAATTACAATTTTGGAACTGATATTCTACTGTAGATTTTGCATGATGGAGAATGTGCTCTACCCATGTCTGTTTACCCAAAGTCACATTCCATATGTAAATAGGGCAATTCATTTGTATAGGGGCATCATTTACCAGGCTAGTGTGTTGCCAGTGGTGTGTGTGTGTGATGGGGGTCATGATGGAGACGACACATCCTGGAGGGAGTGACCCAGCAATTGACATACAGGCCATTTATACCACCAGCATGTCATAAGGCATCGGCCCTGGTGTCACACAGTCGATGCGAGGCGTGACCGTGTGGCCGCGCGCACGCGTGTGTGTATGTGTATGTGCTGGTGTGTATGTGTGTGTGTGCGCGCATGCCGGAGGGCTGGATGGGTGGCAGTGGTGGTGGGCCACGGCTAGAGAGGTGTTATAGCCTGAGGGGCAAGTTTCACACACACACACACACACACACACACACACACACACACACACACACACACACACACACACACACACACACACACACACACACACACACACACACACACACACACGTGTGCACACACACACACACACACACACACACACACACACACACACACACACACACACACACACACACACACACACACACACACACACACACACACACACAGAGAGTGAGATGAACATCTGCTAGGCTAAAGCCAGGATAACCTGTGAGAGGAAAGGGTGAAATACTTGTGGTACAAACAAGAAGCATTCAGGATCTGCTATCCGCTAATCTGACCGTTTTAAAATAAGCAACGATTATTAAGCACCTTAAATGCATATTATGCTCTGGTACATTTATGCAACATCTGCACCACGATCACTACACCCTGTATCTCCACGAGGTCCCGCGCATCTGCCTCTAAAGCTTTGGGATCCTGTTTAAAAACCGTTCTGACCCCATGTTAGATTAGTCCAAAAAGGTCCACATCCTGTCATTAGTCATACTGTACGTAATCACTTCCATCCTCACGTCCATTCAGTATGACCCATTTTCCTGGCTAGCCTTCCTTTTAATAACGGCGGACCATTGATGGAGGGCTAGGACAGGTCCTTTAGGATAGAGATAGTAAACAAGTAGCCAGCCAGGACTCAGGGCAGACGAGGAATTTGAGCTCGGCAATCAGAGGCCCTGCTGATAAGCTAAGTAGTTTGTCTCTGTCACCGTTGATATTAATGGTTTTCAGTGAGGCTAACAGGAATTGATTTACTTGAGTTGTGTTTGCTGGGAAGCCTGTCAACGTTGTACGAAGCTGCTTGTGTGCTACCTCTCCACCGATGGGTTCCTTGATGATACAAGCTTTTGGATCTGTGTTGATCGTGGAATAACAGAACAGAGTTTTTAAATGTAATGTATCTTTAAGGTGGTAAAATATCCGATGGAGTATGATGACTTTTAGTGGTAGCCATTGTAGACACCACCAGTAGGCTATACTGTATGGTTTCAACTTGACACCATAAACATTCTAAATGGGCCCAAGTAAATTTTTCCGGTTGCAAATGGAATGGTATGGAATAAGAGGTGTCACTCATCATAGGTTAAGAAGTTATTTAAATAATAGGTTTCAATATGTAAACATTAATAATACAGAATCACATCTTAGAAGAGTGTAAGGCTCCTGTTAGGCCTCCCAGGTGGCAGGTAGGAGAACAGGCCATGGTTGGGGTGTGTAGTCTTTGCTGATGCAGAGACCTCTACGTAGGCAGTGTTTGTGATCGGTCTTTGATACGCTGGGTCGTCTTGCAGAGCTTTCTGGTGCATGCGCCGATTGATAAACCTAGATCTCTGGACAATCCTCCATGGGCAATCTGCGCATGTTCAGGAGACTCAGGCGTATAAAAGTCTATTGGATCATATCTCCAGCACCCCCACAGCCGTAGCTACAACCACTTAATGTCAAGGCTCTCATCCACATTCATTCACTTTCTCCCCCTGCTCTCTCTCCCATGAGCTCAATGTAACGTGGAAGTGCAGTGGTCTATGAGTCAGTAGTCAGACATCTGGGTGATGACTTCTTGGGGATGGGGATGACAGAGGTGGTCTTGAAGCTTGGGACTGGGACGGTGAGAGGTTAGATATTGTAGTGAAGACCTCAGCCAGCTGGTCAGAGGGTTCCCGGGGGACCCGTCCCAGTATGCCATCCGGGCCGGAAGCCTTCTGTGTGCTCACTGTGCGTAGTGCTCCTCTGACCTCCGCGATGGTCAGGGTGAGCACCTGGTCTCCTGGATGGTTAGGGGTTTTGGTGGCTGGGTCAGTGTTTTCCTTGTTGAAGTTGGCCTAGAAAATATTTAGCTCATCTGGGAGGGAGGCATTGTAGACGGTGTTGGAGCTTTTCTAGTCTGTAATAGTGTTGCCACATGCTTCGTGGATCGGAATTGTTTTGAAAACGGTGAAAGTGGTGTTGCAAGACTTCTAAAGACAAATAAACCCCAGTTTCACTCTATTTGTGGGGTGTAGTTGTGTTTGACACCAGACGCCCCGCTGGGTCCTCAGCAATACACCCACAGAGCAGTCCATGTTAACCATAACCATAACCGCTAACCTTATGTAGCAGTCTGGAAAATATGGTATATTATTCAGAACTGCTGACTGGTGTTTTATATCCCTTTTGTACACAAAGACATTCTAACTAGTTTCATTGAGATTCGCACGAACAATGACACAAGCGCCTCCTTCTCTTTTGTTGGAATATGGACTATAATCACTGGATTCTATTCCCCATCCTTCCCTTGTGTGACTGGCAGGCGGGACCAGCAGGGGGCAGTAGCAGGCAGAGAGTGTCGGAGGGAGATGGAAGGAGATATATGGCAGCGGAAGGAGAGAGACGTTCTCTTCGGCTTTGGACTTGACTGTGAACGGTCGCAGCCACGGCGGGCGTGTGCTTTTGGAATAGCCCCGTTGAAGAAGTGAAGCTGGAGAGCCCCGTGAGATAGCCACGGGTGATAGGAGGTACTTGCTAGTGGACACGATATCCTAGCAGTACCAGCGATAGTGTGTGAACAATTAGTGCAGAGCCAGGCACTAACAATCGGGTTATAATAGTTACAGTGTGCGGTATAGGTAGCGTGCGGCTAATGATATATCTGAGTTCACAGTAGTCGGGTTATAGCAGTTACTGTGCCGGTATAGTGTGCGAGCCAGATACGGGCGTGGACCTACAAGCAGTCTGCTCCGGCTGTCAACAGCTGTCTTCACCGGCGTCCTGCATCAGCTCTGCACCTGGCTGCCTGCAACACGGGAGTGCGCGCCGACCAGCAGAGGTCGGCATCGCCCAGCACACGCTCTCAGCCAACACTGCCTCCCTGCTCCAACTCCGCCTGCTAGCACCTGCGACGAGAGCGTCCGATGCCATCTTGCCACCAGGACGGTGGTGGAGCGGCGCGGCCGCCATTTTGGTAGAGTAACATTAGGGCTTCGGTGCCCAGGATCTATTGCATGTTACACAGTGTGGTGCGGCCTGCGGGCGAAGTTAACGTTGCTAACTACATTCCCCAAACATTACATGCCGGCATTAGCATAGGGCTTTTGTTTTGGGTAATTGTGGGTCCACACTTTTGTTTTATTTCCTTTTCTTAGAGCGTGATAACATGTGTGTTTATTAATATTTTCCCATTCAATTAACCCTTCCCTGTGGGGAAGTTACAGACCTGGTGCATTATAATTAAAGCCTTTGGAGATATTATTCTGGCCGTATAATCAAAGCCTGTTGAGGTATTATACAGGGTGCAGACCCAGACGTGGGTGATGAGTCAAACACAGTGAAGTATATTATCCCTGATATTAACCCAGAGGTGGGTGCATAATATACGTGTTTATGAGGTATTGAGTTACACACCGGAGCTATAGTAGGACTTCAGTCCAGTAGACCACTCCTATTAAATAATTGTAACTGACAGTATAATTAACATAAAGACTTGAATGGGGTTCTGTGTGCGTGTCCATTCCTGTGCCCAGCATTAACTCTTTTGGTGTGGGTAACGTATATGATTAACCTCTTCCTACCCAACTCTCCCCTTTTCATTGTAAGGTTTCTAGGGTCATTGAGGGAGGGTACTGCTTGCGGGGGGAACTCAGAGTATTTGATTACAATTCAGTCACGAGGTGTGGGAGGGTCTAAGGAGCAACTGGGAGGAGTGGGAGCGTGTTGGGGAGTACTGCTGAGCGCCCTGCGGCAGGAAAGGAAGACCAGAGTACCAGACCAGGTTGGTAAATCCCGGGCCCCATCCACTCACACTACCAGCCTCCAGTCGACGCCCCAGGCCCAAAGACGAGGGTGCAGTCAGACAGAGTTCTACTGTGTCCAGCTACCTCCTGACTGCCAGCAACCGTTCCCACGAAGCAGGGATAATCCACCCTGCTACACTTAAAATAGGCCAATGTCCCCACAAAGACAAAACAATCTTGTTTTCATCACTTATGGGGACATCAGTCCCCACAGCGGTGGGGAAACGAGGACACAAGCAGGAACATACGGGCACACGCTCATCTACTCTCTCAGAAAAACACTCTAAGGCCTTGTCCAGACTAAAATGACTTTGATCTTTTTCGTTTTCGTTTAGTTTTAAGGTTTCCGTAAAAACGAAAACGTCTCAAGATAATAAGTGCGTGCCACAAATTTACAAAATAAAATGTCTTTCCTGTTTTAGCTCTTTTATTTAGAAAACCCCCAACCAGAAGTGTTATAGTGTCTGTTGCTAGCAGCTTAACTTGTGTCGGCCGGTTCTGTGCTTTTCGAGAGGAGAGAAAGACCGCGGCACGGCTCACATGCAGCTCAAACTACCTGTTGGAATACATTTATTGATTGTACATTTACATTTACATTTAGTCATTTAGCTGACGCTTTTATCCAAAGCGACTTACAAGTTCTGTGCGACAAGACAGCAAGAAGGGTATAACTCTATCAGCTGAGTAACAATGTTCATCAAAGTGTTGCGTGTTACAGTGTAGGTTAGTTTATTAGGACAAGTGCATGACATTAAGGTTAGTCAGGGTTAGATTTTTTTTTTTTTTTTTTTTTTTTTTTTTATCATTTCAGATAATGGTTGAAGAAGTGAGTCTTTAGTCGACGGCGAAAGATTGGACGGGATTCGGCTGTCCTAACTGGGATGGGTAGTTCATTCCACCATTGTGGGGCAAGGACTGAGAATAGGCGGCTTCTCTTTGATGACCCTCCGGGAGCTTGGATAGGAGTAGATCTGAGGCGGCCAGAAGACGCAGAGCGTAGGGGTCTTGAGGGTGTGTAGTTAGAGACCATTGACCGGAGGTAGGCGGGAGCGGTTCCCTTTGCCGCACGGTATGCTAGGTCGAGGGCCTTGAAGCGGATACGTGCAGCAATGGGGAGCCAGTGCAGGTCCCTAAGAAGTGGGGTGACATGGGCTGACTTCGGTAGGTTTGAGATCAGGCGGGCCGCTGCATTTTGAATGAGTTGTTGATTGTTGTTTAACTTGTCCCTGTGTGTGTCCAGTTATTTTGACTAGCAAACGTTGTCTGTGTTTAACGTTACCTGTCTATTGTATTTAGTTGGTTAGCTATTTAGCAAATGTGGATAGCATTTTGAATAGCATCAATGCTAGCTGGCTGGCAACAGCTTTATTTACTAAATTATGGAGGCTTTTTAATCGTCAAGGTAAGAGAGGATTTGTCATGATCAACTGAAGGTGTATGCTATGGAACAATATGTGCTTGGGTTTTCAGAAAAAGGCCAGCTATGTGACGTTAATTATTTAGCTAATATTGATAGCATAGCTTGCTCGCTACAGCTCAACACCATGCCATGGGGATACTATTTACTAAATTATGGAGGCTTTTTAATCGTCAAGGTAAGAGAGGATTTGTCATGATAAACTGAAGGGGTATGCTATGGAACAGTATATGCTTGGCTACTACTTGGGTTTTCAGAAAAAGTACATTTAGCTGTAAAAGCCTGATCAAGCTCTGTAACACTGTTAAAGGAGATGTCAATCTGTTGTCGACGGTGGTTGGTGATGTTTGGCTGAGTTTGGACATGCGTGTAAGGGAGAGGTGGGCTATGCGCCATCGGTTCAGGAGAAGACGCGTATCGCTTGTAAAGATGGTGACGCAGTGGGGGGCGTCTTCAGGCGTCTTCAGAATTGCGCACTCTGGGAGCTGGTATCAGAAAGTACCGTCTTCAGGCTGCCAGAACGCAGTTCCGTGTGGCAGAACGATGCAAACGATCAAATACTTTGCCTAAAACAACCAAAATCGTTTTAGTCTGGACATGGCCTCAAGCACAAATGCCATCTACTGTCTGTATGCAGAGACGGTGAGTGGGAGGAGACAAACATTCTCTTTTTTGCTTTTGCTTTCACATTTACATTTACATTTTACATTTAGTCATTTAGCTGACACTTTTATCCAAAGCGACTTACAAGTTCTGTACGACAAGTCATCAGGAAGGGCACAACTCTATCAGCTGAGTAACAATGTTCATCAAAGTGTCAGTGTAGGGTAGTTTATTAGGACAAGTGCACGACAGTAAGGTTAGTTAGGGTTAGACTTTTTTTTAAATTTATATTATTATATATTTTTTTATTTCAGATAATGGTTGAAGAAGTGCGTCTTTAGTCGACGGCGAAAGATTGGACGGGTTTTGTCTGTCCTAACTGGGGTGGGTAGTTCATTCCACCATTGTGGGGCAAGGACTGAGAAAAGGCAGGTTCTCCTGATGACCCTCCCGGAGCTCGGATAGGAGTCTGAGACGGCCCAGGCGAACATGTCAATCCTCAGCTCTTCAGATAGAGAGAGCGCGTATGATAAGCACATGTATGTGTGTGTGAGAGTGAGAGAGAGAGAGCGCATATGATAAGCACATGATTGAGAGAGAGCACATGTGTGAGTGAGAGAGAGAGAGAGAGAGAGAGAGAGAGAGAGAGAGAGAGAGAGAGAGAGAGAGAGAGAGAGTGTGTACATGAGTGGGTGTCTAAATGTCAGATCCCATAATTGACTCTGTTGCTTACTGTCTCCCTGTGCCCTGAGGAAAGCTCCCTCTCTCTCTCTCTCTCTCTCTCTCTCTCTCTCTCACTCACACATGTGCTCTCTCTCAATCATGTGCTTATCATATGCGCTCTCTCTCTCTCACTCTCACACACACATACATGTGCTTATCATACGCGCTCTCTCTATCTGAAGAGCTGAGGATTGACATGTTCGCCTGGGCCGTCTCAGACTCCTATCCGAGCTCCGGGAGGGTCATCAGGAGAACCTGCCTGTGTGAGTGTGGTGCTGCCGAGAGTTTGCGGAACGCGTGAGTCTTTCTAAACTTTTCCTATCTTTATGTTGTTTGTCAAATTGTGAATTGGACTGGGGTTTATTTGGCTGGTTGTGTGTTGATGGTGGGCTGGTAGTGTTGTCAGTGTTCGCTTAGGCAGCTGTGGCATGGACTTCACTAAGCTGACCAGGAAACATGGTTTCAAAGTCGTGCCGGCGTTTCCGTGTTCAGTAGAGGAATGCGGTCTCGTCGTTGCGGGAATAGTAGGCGCTTCGGCCGTTAAGTCTGCGGCCAGGATGAATGGGTGTATTGTTTTCTTTGTGGATGATTTGATTAGGGTTAATCAACTGATAACGGACGGTTTGATCATACGTGATACGTTTGTGGCTGTGATGCCGCTCACAACACCTGCCATTAGGGTGACGGTGTCAAACGTTCCCCCGTTGGTGAGCAACAAGGTTATATTAAGGGAACTCGCCAGGTTTGGGAAAGTGGTAGCTCCTTTAAAGAAAATGTCTTCGGGCTTTAAGGCACCTGAACTACAGCATGTGCTTTCTCACAGAAGGCAGACGTTCATTATAATGGACAAACGTGATGATGAGTTGGACCTTAATTTTAAAGTAATAGTAGACGGGTTTGAGTATGTTATTTTTGCGACGTCACAAAACATGCGCTGTTTTGCGTGTGGAAGGGAGGGGCATCAGAGGCAAGCGTGCCCTGGGGTGGGGCCGAGCAGGGGAGAAAAGGAGGGGGAGAGTGCAATGAAGAAGGGAAGAGCAGCTTGGGGTATGAATCGAGGGGTTGAGGGGGGGGGGGGGACAAGGGAGGAGGGGTAGTGGGGAGTTTTCTGAGAAGGTTATCGTACCAGATAAAAGTGATAAGGAAATGGAAGGAGGAGGTACGGCTGAGATTGCAGCACAGGGAAAGAATGGTGGAGATGGAAAGGTGGGGGGGGGGGGGGGGGGGTGGAAGGAGCTTGTCTCAGCCGGGACGCGTTAAATAGCCAGGTGAGGAGTGAACTTGTTGACATACAAGGGGCAGTTGGTGGGGATGAAGATATGGGGGGGGGGGGGGGGGGGGTCGTGGTGGGAAGGATTACAGAGGGGACGAGTGGCCCTGTTGTGATACAAGGGGAAGATGATGGGGATGAAGATGTGGGGGGGGGGGCCGTGGTGGGAAGGGTTACAGAGGGGGCAAGTGGACCTGTTGTAATACAAAGAGAAGGTGGTGGGGATGAAAATGTGGGGGGGGGGGTAGTGGCGGGAAGGGTTACAGATGTGGGGGGTGTACCTGGGGTAGCTGTAGATGTTGAGGGGGTCAGGGTGGAGGAAGTAGAGGATATTGACATGGGGGAGGGGGACGGCGGGGTGGGGGTTGCTAGGCAGAAGAGGAAGATTGAGGTAGTTGGGGTGTCGAGCTCTCAAGCTAAGAAGACAGGTGTGACGGAAGAACTTAGCAGTACGCAGAGTACACAGGGGGGTTCATGGGCAGACATGGTTGTTGATAGTGATGATGACTATGAGAGCGATGGTTTTTCCTATTCACTAGATGCAATGAAACTGTTTTTAAAGTTGACAAAGAACAGGAAGAGTGTAGAGGTGAAAGATTTTTTTCCGGATAAAGATTTGTTTGTTATAGCAGCAAAGGAACATATGAGGTTTAAAGGAGATGGTCGTTTTGTTGACACAGATATATACAGGATGAGAAAGATTGTGCAGAAGGTGCTGCAGGGCCCCAGTGTGGTGGAGGCTGGAGTGGAATCGGTGTAGTTTTGTTTTGTTTTATTTGTTTTTTTTGTTTTACTTTTTTTATTTCTGGAATGAGAGTTTTTTTATTGAAGGGACTGGTGTGGTGTCACTTAGGGCTGGACTTTTCAAGGTGTCCCGATACCGGGGAAAGGAGGCTGAGACTTTTTTTGTTCATCTCATATACTCTTATACTTTTGTGGAATTTTATGAGGACTGGGACTATGGAGGATTCAGAGACAGGAGCGGGGCGTATCGTTTTCATGCCCGATGGGGAGGCCACGCATTACTCCTTCGGCAGACTTTTCATCAGAGTCGTCATGGGGGATGTTGTCTCTGCCGTCTTTTTATGTTACCGGCACTGGTACCTTGTTCAAGGGTTGGAAGGTATGACTGTGGGGCTCATCGCGGTCTACGCCGAAATAAACGGTTTCCTGATTCAGCCTTGGAGGGTGATGGTAAAGCGGACTTTGCTGGTTAATTTCTACCCGATGTTCGGAATGGGTTTCATTAGGGCTTTGAGCTCTCGAATCAGACTGCTCGATGGGAAGTCACTGAGGGCTGCCAGTCTCCGCACGGGGGAGTGGGAGGTGATGTTGGAGCAGCATCTGAACCAGGGAGGAAAAGGCGGCCTCGGACGGGGAGGCAAGGGTGACATACTGTCTGATGAGGATGTCGGTCCAGAGTGCATCTCGATCCCCATGCTCTGTTTTCGGCCCCCGACATCATCGATGCCATGTGATATAAGACTGGTGGACGGTAGGAGCAAATGTGATGAGGCTGAAGGAGGATGGTCAGCTGAAAGGGCGGCCTGTTTATCCACGGGATAAGTTTTGACTGGAGTCTGTCGGACATGCACAAAGGCCTGATGTGTTGTACCACGCGGGGAAAGGTGAAGCTAGAGACGCTCTTCTCAGGACAACGGTTTCTACAGTGCCTCTCCGGTGTCTCTCTCTCTGATACGCCCAGAACTTTGGATCGTTTAGGTTTCTTTTTTCCCTGTGGGGGAAAATTTCAAGTGACAATTTGGTTCAGGTTCAGCATCGTCCCTAATTGATTTTTTTGTTTGTTTGTTCTGTTTTTGTGTGTTTTGTTTTGTTTTGTTTTGTTTTGTGTTTGTTGTTTTTTTTTTTTTTTGGGGGGGGGGGTTTGAGTTGTACAGTATTTTTATTTTTGAACGTTTTGTTGCATCTTGTGTAGTTTTTAGTAAAGAATAAAGGTTTTATAAAATCAAAAAAATCTCTCTCTCTCTCTCTCTCTCTCTCTCTCTCTCTCTCTCTCTCTCTCTCTCTCTCTCTCTCTCTCTCTCTCTCTCTCTCTCTCTCTCTCTCTCTCTCTCTCGGTTGAGCCTACACACCCCAAACATTCTCCCACATCTATGCATCACAACCAGCCCAATGTTTGGTGACTACAATACCCATGATCCTTTGGGTAATTCATGTGGACAATAAGAGAGAATCCACGTCGGTATGTTTGAAAGCCAGGCCCTAGTTTTTCTCTGCTCCGTGTGTGTCTACTCTCATTGCAGCGAGGCATCCTATGAGAGTCATTCTACAGAAACGCACACTTTTGGAATAGCAACATGTCTTAAAATGTAGTTAATTTTCCTACATTTAAACTTAAGTTACAATATTGGTTAACCCTTTGACTTTATGAATCCACATACATGAGAGCTTAATGATTACATTTTTTGTTTACTTTGACATAAAGAATGCTTGTGCCATCTTTTTGTCACTGCTGTTACCTCATACCTTTAACAATATTAAAGTCTTTTTAGAAATGTTTTTTTTCACAATCTATTATATAGTCAGAGGCACAGTAGGATAATGATAATGCAAAAAAATTGGAGATTATGTATTTATTTATTTTAATCAGGTTTGTGAAAAGTGCGATTGTGTGACGTTTGCTTATTAACACCATCATATCTTTGCTATAATAATAACAATATGTGAAGGACAGTCATACAAATTTAATGATAGTATCCTTAACATCCTAACTCTTGAATGAAGCAAAGGTCAATTGATATAAAATCATTTAGAAGTCAAATGTGACACTTTTGATTTCATATGACCCAAAAAAAAGCATTAATAACACCAGTGACACAATAAAACACCAGTGACACAAAGAACACTAAAGATTGTTTTATTCAATATCAATTACTTATTTGAGATAGAAAATGGTGTATTTAGTACAAAACCAAAGATTATCACTGACATTAAGTCAAATAACTTTAGTTATTTATATATTTATATATTTATTTTATATATATATATTTATTTATATAATTTATATTTATATTTAGTTGTGATCATGAAATGGGTACTAATGAGTTATATTGTATGCATAACAACTTCTTTAAAAGCTTTTACTAAAGCTTATTTACACAAGATAGTCACTGGTGTTACAGGTCGTCACTGGTGTTACCATGAAGAGCAGTAACACCAGTGACGGTAACACCAGTGACCATTTTCATGAAATCTGTATTTTACAAAATGGCAGCTACAGTACCTCAAACCACATGTTGCTAATCATGCTAAACTCACTAAAATGTGTAATTTAATCCATTTGTATTGATTATTGAGTATTGATATCTTCTTAAAAAATAGGCCATACCAGTGACTCTAGTTAATGTCTCGTATGAAATTATGAGATAAATGAGAACATTTCCAACATTTGAAAAAAGACAGCAGACTGACAATATACCTTTCTTCACAGTTCTTCAGGAAGTAGGACGTAGGAAGTAGGAAGTGATGTCACAAGTCTTTGGATTTTTTCAGAATAGGGATTTTTGTTAAGCGGTAACACCAGTGACATGACACCAGGGGACAGCTATTTCCATTATATTATTTATAATATTTAGTTGGTATTTAATTTTGTTATGTTAGCCACTTCATACATGTGATAGTGGTGTATACATTCTTGCATTTAAAATGGGAGAGAAATATATTTGTAAACTCTAAATATGCCCCTAAACCCCAATACATGACATTGGGGACAAGCACTTTTCTTGTACTTGAAATTTCATATAATTGATTAAAAACAAATATTGCCCAATTCTTACCTCAAATAGGTATAATTGTTCAAAGAACATTTTACATTATTCAAATATATAAATTAAATGTCACTACACAGTCTGTTTAAAGTGTATGCTTTCTGCAAAGGCTGGGGACAGAAAAGTGTGCGTTTCTGTAGAATGACTCACGATCATTATATGGATGTCTTCCTGTTCCTCTCATCCTGGCTCATTCCCTTCACCTGTTCTGCCGACACACCTGCCTTCAGCTCATCATGTTCCTGTCATCAAGCCCGGTTCTCTATAACCGGGCCTCCTGTGGTATTAGCACAAGTATAGATCTTAATCTATTCAATATTTGTATGTCTTGGTTTTTGTTTGCTTGAGACTGACTGTTCTCTCTCGTGTCCAGGACCGTCTGTCGTCTGCTGACCTCACCTGCCTGTCTGTCACACGCTGACCTCACCTGCCTGTCTGTCACCCGCTGACCTCACCTGCCTGTCTGTTGTCTCTGAACTCACCTGCCTGTCTGTTGTCTCTGACCTCACATGTCTACTTGTTGCCTGTCTGTTGTCTCTGACCTCACATGTCTACTTGTTGCCTGCCTGTCTGTTGTCTCTGACCTCACATGTCTACTTGTTGCCTGTCTGTTTTCTCTGACCTCACATGTCTACTTGTTGCCTGCCTGTCTGTTGTCTCTGACCTCACATGTCTACTTGTTGCCTGCCTGTCTGTTGTCTCTGACCTCACATGTCTACTTGTTGCCTGTCTGTTGTCTCTGACCTCACCTGTCTGTCTGTTGTCTCTGACCTCACCTGTCTACTTGTTGCCTGTCTGTTGTCTCTGACCTCACATGTCTACGTGTTGCCTGTCTGTTGTCTCTGACCTCACATGTCTACTTGTTGCCTGTCTGTTGTCTCTGACCTCACCTGTCTACTTGTTTCCTGTCTGTTGTCTCTGACCTCACCTGTCTACTTGTTGCCTGTCTGTCTGTTGTCTCTGACCTCACCTGTCTACTTGTTGCCTGTCTGTTTTCTCTGACCTCACATGTCTACTTGTTGCCTGCCTGTCTGTTGTCTCTGACCTCACATGTCTACTTGTTGCCTGCCTGTCTGTTGTCTCTGACCTCACATGTCTACTTGTTGCCTGTCTGTTGTCTCTGACCTCACCTGTCTGTCTGTTGTCTCTGACCTCACCTGTCTACTTGTTGCCTGTCTGTTGTCTCTGACCTCACATGTCTACTTGTTGCCTGTCTGTTTTCTCTGACCTCACATGTCTACTTGTTGCCTGCCTGTCTGTTGTCTCTGACCTCACCTGTCTACTTGTTGCCTGTCTGTTGTCTCTGACCTCACCTGTCTACTTGTTGCCTGTCTGTCTGTTGTCTCTGACCTCACCTGTCTACTTGTTGCCTGTCTGTTGTCTCTGACCTCACATGTCTACTTGTTGCCTGTCTGTTGTCTCTGACCTCACCTGTCTACTTGTTGCCTGCCTGTCTGTTGTCTCTGACCTCACCTGTCTACTTGTTGCTTGTCTGTTGTCTCTGACCTCACATGTCTACTTGTTGCCTGTCTGTTGTCTCTGACCTCACTTGTCTACTTGTTGCCTGTCTGTCTGTTGTCTCTGACCTCACATGTCTACTTGTTGCCTGTCTGTTGTCTCTGACCTAACCCGTCTTGTTGCCTGTCTGTTGTCTCTGACCTCACCTGTCTACTTGTTGCCTGTCTGTTGTCTCTGACCTCACCTGTCTACTTGTTGCCTGTCTGTTGTCTCTGACCTCACCTGTCTACGTGTTGCCTGTCTGTTGTCTCTGACCTCACCTGTCTTGTTGCCTGTCTGTTGTCTCTGACCTCACCTGTCTACTTGTTGCCTGTCTGTTGTCTCTGACCTCACCTGTCTACTTGTTGCCTGTCTGTTGTCTCTGACCTCACCTGTCTACTTGTTGCCTGTCTGTTGTCTCTGACCTCACCTGTCTACTTGTTGCCTGTCTGTTGTCTCTGACCTCACCTGTCTACTTGTTGCCTGTCTGTTGTCTCTGACCTCACCTGTCTACTTGTTGCCTGTCTGTTGTCTCTGACCTCACCTGTCTACTTGTTGCCTGTCTGTTGTCTCTGACCTCACATGTCTACTTGTTGCCTGCCTGTCTGTTGTCTCTGACCTCACATGTCTACTTGTTGCCTGCCTGTCTGTTGTCTCTGACCTCACATGTCTACTTGTTGCCTGTCTGTTGTCTCTGACCTCACCTGTCTGTCTGTTGTCTCTGACCTCACCTGTCTACTTGTTGCCTGTCTGTTGTCTCTGACCTCACATGTCTACTTGTTGCCTGTCTGTTTTCTCTGACCTCACATGTCTACTTGTTGCCTGCCTGTCTGTTGTCTCTGACCTCACCTGTCTACTTGTTGCCTGTCTGTTGTCTCTGACCTCACCTGTCTACTTGTTGCCTGTCTGTCTGTTGTCTCTGACCTCACCTGTCTACTTGTTGCCTGTCTGTTGTCTCTGACCTCACATGTCTACTTGTTGCCTGTCTGTTGTCTCTGACCTCACCTGTCTACTTGTTGCCTGCCTGTCTGTTGTCTCTGACCTCACCTGTCTACTTGTTGCTTGTCTGTTGTCTCTGACCTCACATGTCTACTTGTTGCCTGTCTGTTGTCTCTGACCTCACTTGTCTACTTGTTGCCTGTCTGTCTGTTGTCTCTGACCTCACATGTCTACTTGTTGCCTGTCTGTTGTCTCTGACCTAACCCGTCTTGTTGCCTGTCTGTTGTCTCTGACCTCACCTGTCTACTTGTTGCCTGTCTGTTGTCTCTGACCTCACCTGTCTACTTGTTGCCTGTCTGTTGTCTCTGACCTCACCTGTCTACGTGTTGCCTGTCTGTTGTCTCTGACCTCACCTGTCTTGTTGCCTGTCTGTTGTCTCTGACCTCACCTGTCTACTTGTTGCCTGTCTGTTGTCTCTGACCTCACCTGTCTACTTGTTGCCTGTCTGTTGTCTCTGACCTCACCTGTCTACTTGTTGCCTGTCTGTTGTCTCTGACCTCACCTGTCTACTTGTTGCCTGTCTGTTGTCTCTGACCTCACCTGTCTACTTGTTGCCTGTCTGTTGTCTCTGACCTCACCTGTCTACTTGTTGCCTGTCTGTTGTCTCTGACCTCACCTGTCTACTTGTTGCCTGTCTGTTGTCTCTGACCTCACATGTCTACTTGTTGCCCGTCTGTTGTCTCTGACCTCACCTGTCTACTTGTTGCCTGTCTGTTGTCTCTGACCTCACCTGTCTACTTGTTGCCTGTCTGTTATCTCTCACCTGTCTACTTGTTGCCTGTCTGTTGTCTCTGACCTCACATGTCTACTTGTTGCCTGTCTGTTGTCTCTGACCTCACATGTCTACTTGTTGCCTGTCTGTTGTCTCTGACCTCACATGTCTACTTGTTGCCTGTCTGTTGTCTCTGACCTCACCTGTCTACTTGTTGCCTGTCTGTTGTCTCTGACCTCACCTGTCTACTTGTTGCCTGTCTGTTGTCTCTGACCTCACATGTCTACTTGTTGCCTGTCTGTTGTCTCTGACCTCACATGTCTACTTGTTGCCTGTCTGTTGTCTCTGACCTCACCTGTCTACTTGTTGCCTGTCTGTTGTCTCTGACCTCACCTGTCTACTTGTTGCCTGTCTGTTGTCTCTGACCTCACATGTCTACTTGTTGCCTGTCTGTCTGTTGTCTCTGACCTCACATGTCTACTTGTTGCCTGCCTGTCTGTTGTCTCTGACCTCACATGTCTACTTGTTGCCTGCCTGTCTGTTGTCTCTGACCTCACATGTCTACTTGTTGCCTGTCTGTTGTCTCTGACCTCACATGTCTACTTGTTGCCTGCCTGTCTGTTGTCTCTGACCTCACATGTCTACTTGTTGCCTGTCTGTTGTCTCTGACCTCACCTGTCTACTTGTTGCCTGTCTGTTGTCTCTGACCTCACCTGTCTACTTGTTGCCTGTCTGTTGTCTCTGACCTCACATGTCTACTTGTTGCCTGTCTGTTGTCTCTCACCTGTCTACTTGTTGCCTGTCTGTTGTCTCTGACCTCACCTGTCTACTTGTTGCCTGTCTGTTGTCTCTGACCTCACCTGTCTACTTGTTGCCTGTCTGTTGTCTCTGACCTCACATGTCTACTTGTTGCCTGTCTGTTGTCTCTGACCTCACCTGTCTACTTGTTGCCTGTCTGTTGTCTCTGACCTCACCTGTCTACTTGTTGCCTGTCTGTTGTCTCTGACCTCACCTGTCTACTTGTTGCCTGTCTGTTGTCTCTGACCTCACATGTCTACTTGTTGCCTGCCTGTCTGTTGTCTCTGACCTCACCTGTCTACTTGTTGCCTGTCTGTTGTCTCTGACCTCACATGTCTACTTGTTGCCCGTCTGTTGTCTCTGACCTCACCTGTCTACTTGTTGCCTGTCTGTTGTCTCTGACCTCACCTGTCTACTTGTTGCCTGTCTGTTGTCTCTGACCTCACCTGTCTACTTGTTGCCTGTCTGTTGTCTCTGACCTCACCTGTCTACTTGTTGCCTGTCTGTTGTCTCTGACCTCACCTGTCTACTTGTTGCCAGTCTGTTGTCTCTGACCTCACATGTCTACTTGTTGCCCGTCTGTTGTCTCTGACCTCACCTGTCTACTTGTTGCCTGTCTGTTGTCTCTGACCTCACCTGTCTACTTGTTGCCTGTCTGTTGTCTCTGACCTCACATGTCTACTTGTTGCCCGTCTGTTGTCTCTGACCTCACCTGTCTACTTGTTGCCTGTCTGTTGTCTCTGACCTCACCTGTCTACTTGTTGCCTGTCTGTTGTCTCTGACCTCACCTGTCTACTTGTTGCCTGTCTGTTGTCTCTGACCTCACCTGTCTACTTGTTGCCTGTCTGTTGTCTCTGACCTCACCTGTCTACTTGTTGCCAGTCTGTTGTCTCTGACCTCACATGTCTACTTGTTGCCCGTCTGTTGTCTCTGACCTCACCTGTCTACTTGTTGCCTGTCTGTTGTCTCTGACCTCACATGTCTACTTGTTGCCTGTCTGTTGTCTCTCACCTGTCTACTTGTTGCCTGTCTGTTGTCTCTGACCTCACCTGTCTACTTGTTGCCTGTCTGTTGTCTCTGACCTCACATGTCTACTTGTTGCCTGTCTGTTGTCTCTGACCTCACATGTCTACTTGTTGCCTGTCTGTTGTCTCTGACCTCACATGTCTACTTGTTGCCTGTCTGTTGTCTCTGACCTCACCTGTCTACTTGTTGCCTGTCTGTTGTCTCTGACCTCACCTGTCTACGTGTTGCCTGTCTGTTGTCTCTGACCTCACCTGTCTACTTGTTGCCTGTCTGTTGTCTCTGACCTCACCTGTCTACTTGTTGCCTGTCTGTTGTCTCTCACCTGTCTACTTGTTGCCTGTCTGTTGTCTCTGACCTCACCTGTCTACTTGTTGCCTGTCTGTCTGTTGTCTCTGACCTCACATGTCTACTTGTTGCCTGTCTGTTGTCTCTGACCTCACATGTCTACTTGTTGCCTGTCTGTTGTCTCTGACCTCACATGTCTACTTGTTGCCTGTCTGTTGTCTCTGACCTCACATGTCTACTTGTTGCCTGTCTGTTGTCTCTGACCTCACCTGTCTACTTGTTGCCTGTCTGTTGTCTCTGACCTCACCTGTCTACTTGTTGCCTGTCTGTTGTCTCTGACCTCACATGTCTACTTGTTGCCTGTCTGTCTGTTGTCTCTGACCTCACATGTCTACTTGTTGCCTGCCTGTCTGTTGTCTCTGACCTCACATGTCTACTTGTTGCCTGCCTGTCTGTTGTCTCTGACCTCACATGTCTACTTGTTGCCTGCCTGTCTGTTGTCTCTGACCTCACATGTCTACTTGTTGCCTGTCTGTTGTCTCTGACCTCACATGTCTACTTGTTGCCTGTCTGTTGTCTCTGACCTCACCTGTCTACTTGTTGCCTGTCTGTTGTCTCTGACCTCACCTGTCTACGTGTTGCCTGTCTGTTGTCTCTGACCTCACCTGTCTACTTGTTGCCTCTCTGTTGTCTCTGACCTCACCTGTCTACTTGTTGCCTGTCTGTTGTCTCTCACCTGTCTACTTGTTGCCTGTCTGTTGTCTCTGACCTCACCTGTCTACTTGTTGCCTGTCTGTTGTCTCTGACCTCACATGTCTACTTGTTGCCTGTCTGTTGTCTCTGACCTCACCTGTCTACTTGTTGCCTGTCTGTTGTCTCTGACCTCACATGTCTACTTGTTGCCTGTCTGTTGTCTCTGACCTCACATGTCTACTTGTTGCCTGTCTGTTGTCTCTGACCTCACCTGTCTACTTGTTGCCTGTCTGTTGTCTCTGACCTCACCTGTCTACTTGTTGCCTGTCTGTTGTCTCTGACCTCACATGTCTACTTGTTGCCTGTCTGTCTGTTGTCTCTGACCTCACCTGTCTACTTGTTGCCTGTCTGTTGTCTCTGACCTCACATGTCTACTTGTTGCCTGTCTGTTGTCTCTGACCTCACATGTCTACTTGTTGCCTGTCTGTTGTCTCTGACCTCACATGTCTACTTGTTGCCTGTCTGTCTGTTGTCTCTGACCTCACATGTCTACTTGTTGCCTGCCTGTCTGTTGTCTCTGACCTCACATGTCTACTTGTTGCCTGCCTGTCTGTTGTCTCTGACCTCACATGTCTACTTGTTGCCTGCCTGTCTGTTGTCTCTGACCTCACCTGTCTACTTGTTGCCTGTCTGTTGTCTCTGACCTCACCTGTCTACTTGTTGCCTGCCTGTCTGTTGTCTCTGACCTCACATGTCTACTTGTTGCCTGTCTGTTGTCTCTGACCTCACCTGTCTACTTGTTGCCTGCCTGTCTGTTGTCTCTGACCTCACATGTCTACTTGTTGCCTGTCTGTTGTCTCTGACCTCACATGTCTACTTGTTGCCTGTCTGTTGTCTCTCACCTGTCTACTTGTTGCCTGTCTGTTGTCTCTGACCTCACCTGTCTACTTGTTGCCTGTCTGTTGTCTCTGACCTCACCTGTCTACTTGTTGCCTGTCTGTTGTCTCTGACCTCACATGTCTACTTGTTGCCTGTCTGTCTGTTGTCTCTGACCTCACCTGTCTACTTGTTGCCTGTCTGTTGTCTCTGACCTCACATGTCTACTTGTTGCCTGTCTGTTGTCTCTGACCTCACATGTCTACTTGTTGCCTGTCTGTTGTCTCTGACCTCACCTGTCTACTTGTTGCCTGTCTGTTGTCTCTCACCTGTCTACTTGTTGCCTGTCTGTTGTCTCTGACCTCACCTGTCTACTTGTTGCCTGTCTGTTGTCTCTGACCTCACATGTCTACTTGTTGCCTGTCTGTTGTCTCTGACCTCACATGCCTACTTGTTGCCTGTCTGTTGTCTCTGACCTCACATGCCTATGTGTTGCCTGTATGTCTTGTTCCCAGCTTCAATTAAATCTTTTCAAAACATCACCATTCTGCTGTGCCTTGTGTTCTGCGTTTCTGTTCTCTTGAAAACCCACAACACATGATAGATTGGTAGTAGTATTACTGTAGCAGTAGGCGTGGCAGTAGTTTTGACTTCTAAAGCCAAGTACAAAACCAAATTTGTTGTATATATATATATTTTTTTATGTGTATGTGGACCTGAATCCATGCCGAACACTATAGCTCACTGAGAGCCAAATCCCATCATCTAGAACAGAGCTTCTGGCATTCCATACTTAGCCAGGTGAACCATGGCGGAAACACAGAGAGTATAGATCCACAGAGGGAGATTTTCTCCAGCCCAGCGCACACAGCGTTCTCCTCGGCTGGGTCAGCCTGGTGTTGATAAGGCCCGCTGATCAATAGGAGTCTGAGGCAGATGCTTAAACATTCATTAATACTCTCACTTTAACATTGATTTTCTTCCCCGGCGCTTACAAAGGCCCTCGGCCACAGACTTGTAGTCTCTACTCAGTATGTCAACCACAAAAAAAAGCTTATTTGAGTATGAAATATGGCTGGCTGAGCACAGGGCACATTGTGTGCTCATAGAGAAGAAAAAAGACTAGGCAAACCTAGTTAAGCTGGACCCAGATACAGTACATGCCAGTGGGGATATACGTTTGGTAATTATGATACATGAAAACAACTTTGTGTTGCACCCAGCGTTTAATTTGTGCCAGATCCTGCAGAACATCACTTTAATAATCTGTCACTATAATAGTGTGTCAATATATTGTGTAAGACGATGTATTTAATTTAATGTTTTCTGGTCAGTCATTTTATCGTAGGCCTATATATTCCCATATAAGATGATGATGATGACTGTAGGAAATCCCAATCATTTGGTAATTGCCCTTTATATATATTATCATTGTTCATTGGCAAGCGATTATGATTAATGTTATGCCAATATAATTGTTCAATATTATAATATGCTCCAACTAGTATTACATACTTACTTAAGTTCACTGGTAAGGTTACTGGCCCTTTAAGAGAGCAGGGGATTTCCAATAATTGTAACCAGTTTGTCTCAGTCCAGCTGTAAACTACAGTCTACCTCTCTTCATTTGGGGATGTGGTGATATTTGACATTGAATTTCATAACTAATATGTGTGAATAATTAGAGAATCCATAATGTAAAAACAGGGCTTAGCCAAAAGTGATTATTGGTGTTAGATAAGACATTCCAAACAAACCCCCGCTCAGGGTAAGACTGGATTAGAGAACAACAGTTGCCGGTCATAAAAGGCCGCAGGGGAAGTCACACCCCACAGGAAACAGTGGCTCACTCTAACTAGCAGAGGAACAGCCGGTCTAGCAGATAACTAGCAGACACATTCAAGGAACTATTAAGTCAGTATACTTTATATAGGAAATCTGGTATTACTTATTACATTAACCATATCAATGTAGAAGGTAACTTACAAAGAAGAATACCATTTAGAATGTCACCCGAGTATGAAAGTAATAGTGTTATTTCACTCTTGTTATAAAATTCTGGTATATTTATCACAGTTATATTATCTGGTAAATAAAGGTTGGTGTGGTCTCCTATATGATGTCTGGTATCAGCCTAGAAGCAATGACTGTACTGGGATGATATGAGAGATCTGTAGGTCATTACACAAACCATATAGATTGGAAAATCAATAAGAGTACACGAAGGAATGTTGAAGTGTTTGATGCATTCAGAGGAGACACTGGCCTCTGTCCAACTGCCCAAAGGAGGGGGGTCATCAAAAGCGCCCTCCTCTGTACTCATCAAGAGGCCACACCGACGGGGGCCACCAGCAGACCCCCCTGTTCACTGAAGGAAGACACCGACGGGGGCCACAGGCAGGCCCCCCTCTGTCCAAACATGAGAAGCCACAGCCCAAAGGAGGGGGCCATCGACACCAACCCCCACACGACAAGGACATGTTGGGGCAGATGAGCCCCAACAAGAAGACCGAGACTTGTGATTGGTTGAACCAGTTTAAAAATAAGTGAGGTCATTCAAACCTATAAGTAGTAGAGCCGTACCGTTAGTTGGCAGGCCAGCCCACCTACCCGTCCCCAGGGGGGGTCCGGCTGAGCCTCCAACCACACCACCAGAGAAATGTGCTATTATACATGTGAGTAGAATCATGGACTCATTATTGTTGGCTAGAGTAACATGTAATTTCTACCTTAGACCAGGTTGTGCCCATGTGTATAGGCTTAGTACATTCTCGTTTCATGCATAAACATGACTGCTATTTTATGTGCAACAATGTCTTGATGTCAGCATGTGACCTGTCCCACCAGAGGCGAGAACATATTAGACCATGTATACTCGCAATTTAAGAATGGGTACAAGTCACAGGCTCTTAGTCCATTCGGTAAAAGCGATCACGCTGCAATTTTTCTTTTGCCTAAGTACAAACAGTGTCTCAAGCGAACGCCGGTGGTCTCGCGAGAGGTTAAGCGTTGGACCGTGACGTCAGTAGAGTCACTCCAAGCAGTGCTGGGAAGCACAGAATGGAGTGTACTCCGTGATAACACAGCCAATATTAACGAATACACCGAAACGGTGATTGACTATGTCTGTACTCAGGTAGAAGTAATAATCCCCACCACCAAAATTAATATCTACCCAAACCAAAAGCCCTGGGTAGACAAATCCGTCCGTGAGGCTCTGAAAGTGCGCACATCAGCATACAACACCGGGCTGGTGACAGGCAACATGGAAGAACACAAGATGGCAAGATACAACGTCAGGAGAGCAGTAATAGAGGCAAAACGGCGTTACAGGGATAAAGTTGAACTTCAGTTTGAACAGGCTGACTCTAGAGGCATGTGGCAGGGCCTCAGAACAATGACAGACTACAAAGGAACCCCCCTCAAACTGAACAGTGACATCTCCTTAGCAAATGATCTCAACTCCTTCTATGCGAGGTTTGAGGCTGTGAATAACAACACCAGCCTACAAACCACGGCAATGGGGGGGGGGGGGGTCTGCTGATGGAGACTCAGTGTTCAGGGTAACAGAGCATGAGGTGAGACGGATCTTTAAAAAAGTGGATATCAGGAAGGCAGCAGGACCGGACGGCATCCCCGGCCGCGTCCTAAAAGTCTGTGCCGACCAACTGGCCCCGGTATTCACTGACATCTTCAACCTGTCCTTGGAACAGGCCGTCATCCCCACCTGTCTGAAGAAGTCCACCATCATCCCTGTACCCAAAAAATCTACGCCCGCTTGCCTCAACGACTACCGCCCTGTAGCCCTCACCTCCATAGCCATGAAGTGCTTTGAGAAGCTAGTGAAGGGCTACATCTGTTCCTCCCTCCCCATCAACCTGGACCCTCTGCAATTTGCATATCGCCCCAACAGGTCCACGGAGGACGCCATAGCCCATGTGCTGCACACAGCAGCATCACATCTGGACAAGAGGAAGGGGAACTATGTGAGAATGCTGTTCATCGACTACAGCTCAGCATTCAATACCATAGTCCCCTCCAAACTCATAGCCAAGCTCAGGGACCTGGGCTTGAACTATGACCTGTGCCAGTGGGTCCTGGACTTCCTGACGGGCAGACCCCAGGTGGTAAGAGCCGGCAACTGCACCTCCTCATCCATCACGCTCAACATAGGGGCCCCCCAGGGCTGTGTTCTGAGCCCCCTCCTCTACTCCCTGTACACACATGACTGCGTAGCACAGCGGAACAACAACACCATCATCAAATTTGCTGATGACACAGTAGTGGTGGGCCTGATCTCTGCCAACGACGAAAGGGCCTACCTGGAAGAGGTAGAGAACCTGTCACAGTGGTGTCAGGAGAACTGCCTCTCCCTGAATGTCAGCAAAACAAAAGAGATGATTGTGGACTTCAGGAGGTCGGGGGTCAAGGACTACAGCCCCCTCAGCATCGACGGGGCACCAGTTGAGAGAGTGAACAGTTTCAAGTACCTCGGAGCCCACATATCCGAGGACTTGACATGGACCACACACATTGACAGTGTTGTGAAGAAGGCACGACAACGCCTCTACTTCCTCAGGCGCCTAAGGAAGTTCCAAGTCAGTCAGAAGATCCTTAGGAACTTCTACTCATGTACAATAGAGAGCATCCTGACCGGCAACATCACCTCCTGGTTTGGGAATAGCACTGCACAAGACCGTAGCAGACTACAAAGAGTGACACGTTCAGCCGAACGCACAATTAGAGGGGGGCTTCCCACCCTCCAGAACATTTACAACAAGCGGTGCAAGGGGAAGGCTAAGAGAATTATTAAGGACTCGAGCCACCCGAACAACTGCCTCTTTGAACTGCTGCCGTCAGGCAAGCGATACCGGAGTCTTATGGCGAGCACAGAAAGACTCAGAAGGAGCTTCTATCCCCAGGCCATCAGGCTGCTAAACGAACAATAATCGCTAAACGAACAATAATC
This sequence comes from Notolepis coatsorum, assembly GCF_963971535.1. Classification (NCBI taxonomy): domain Eukaryota; kingdom Metazoa; phylum Chordata; class Actinopteri; order Aulopiformes; family Paralepididae; genus Notolepis; species Notolepis coatsorum. The sequence goes on from NC_140181.1 coordinate 73,992,444, forward strand.
ACTATGCAACAACCATCAAATGCACACAGCACACACACCCACACGCACACACACACTCACTCAAACAAACAACACACTGCAGCACCCACTCTCCACACTTTAGATCACACAAACACACTTACACTTTATATTTATTGATAAAGGATTTGCACTACAACTCGTACACCTACTGTGAATTGTACCTAAACTGCACCTCGTCCATTTATGCCTTGCACTATATAGTATTGTATATTAGTACACTGCACAGTATTGTATATTGTATGGTAACTACGTCTACGAACATTGTACATATGTCTAAACTGAACAATGTGACCTCTTTTTTTTCTTCTAATTTTTACTATGTTTTTATTTCATACTTATCTTGTCATGCACAGTCTCTGGAGCGCAACAGTAAGAAGCATTTTGTACAAAAGTATTCTGTACTTCTGTATGACAACTATTAAAGAAACTTGAAACTTGAAACTTGAAACTAGGGAAGCCACCGTGTTTTGGGCTATTTTGATTAACCTCATCAAACCTTCTGTACAATCATGTATTATGCTGAATTAATTCCTGTGTGCAACTGATGCCTTATCCACCCTTGACCCTTTGGCAAATAAATCAGTTGAGTTGAAATATAGTTCCTTTTGTCTGGACTGCACGTTTATTTCTCATCTGACTAAGTCAACTGAGAAGACCATGTTTCCATCGCTCTCCTTTTCCTCCTTTCAGTTAGCGACCTCCTTGTGCTGCAAATAGCCTTAGATATTGTATAGATTATACGACAGGGACATTGTGTGTCTATGAGTATTTATGTTTCATTTGTGCCTATTTCATTTACTGCAACTTACTTTGGAAATATGTCCATATTAATCCATTTTCTATTGATGTTGTTTCTCTCTGCAAGTGAGATGCTGGTTAGCTTAGTTGAGTTGTTAGCTAGGCTATATAAATTGTCATTCTGTTACTGTTAGAGCATTTAATTTACCTTTACATTTGGTTTACTACAAATGTATAAGTAAATACAGTACATTCACACACCGACGGCGGAGGCAGCCATGCAAGGCGCCAACCTGCTCATCGGGAGCAATTAGGGGTTAAGTGTCTTGCTCAAGGACACTTTGACACGCTGCCCGGGAGGAGCGGAAATCGAACCAGGAACCTCCAGATTACCAGACGACTGCTCTACCTCCCGAGCCACTGTCGCCCCAAATAAAGCACAATGTAGATCATGTTCACTTATCGCATAGGTATAGTGCATTTCTGCCATAATCCGGAGGTTCCCGGTTCGATTCCCGAGGAGCAGGTTGGCACCTTGAGTGAATGGGTAAAATGTGAGGAACAAATTGTAAAGCGCTTTGAATATATAAATGCAGACCATTTACCATTTTGCATTTTGTTCAGGTCCGCTATTATACAGAACATGCCATTTTCATGGGTCTGTGTGGCTCTGTTGTGGTCTGATGTCTGCAGCTCAGCAGGCAACAACACAACAATGTGAGTCGAGACTCACATGCATCTTTGAATAACGAGAGTCAGTCAGCCAGCCAGCCAGCCAGCCAGCCAGCCAGCCAGCCAGCCAGCCAGCCAGGGACATGACATGACATGACATGACATGACATGACATGACATGACAGACTGAGTGACTGACTGACTGACTGACTGACTGACTGACTGACTGACTGATAAACTGACTGACTGACTGACTGACTGACTGACTGACTCTCGTTATTCAAAGCATGCATGTGAGTCTCGACTCCACATCAAGTTCAAGTTTCTTTATTAGTTAAAAATACAGAATACTTTTATATGAAATGCTTTTTTCTGTTGTGTTGTTGCCTGCTGAGCTGCAGACACCAGCCAGCCAGCCAGCCAGCCAGCCAGCCAGCCAGCCAGCCAGCCAGCCAGCCAGCCAGCCAGCCTCAGTCAGTCAGGGACTATTGTAGGCCAACCTGCCGGGTCCAGCAAAAAAAAAGAAAATAAACAGGTGTTATAGTCTGATTTGTTAGATAAGTGATGCAGTCTTGATAAGAAGATTTATTGGCAACATAAACTGCTGCAGATGATTACAGCCTGGATGTGATTTATGCCTCCTTCATTGAGGCAATCAGCATAATTTCCCCCTGGTAAGACACACGCACACGCACACACACGCACACACACACACACACACACACACACACACACACACACACACACACACACACACACACACACACACACACACACACACACACACACACACAGTCCAGGCGGTGTTGAGGTGGTGTTGAGTCCAGGTGGTGTTGAGTCCAGGTGGTGTTGAGTCCAGGTGGTGTTGAGGTGGTGTTGAGTCCAGGTGGTGTTGAGTCAAGGTGGTGTTGAGGTGGTGTTGAGTCCAGGTGGTGTTGAGTCCAGGTGGTGTTGAGTCCAGGTGGTGTTGAGTCCAGGTGGTGTTGAGACCAGGTGGTGTTGAGTCCAGGTGGTGTTGAGTCCAGGTGGTGTTGAGACCAGGTGGTGTTGAGTTGAGGTGGTGTTGAGTCCAGGTGGTGTTGAGTCCAGGTGGTGTTGAGTTGAGGTGGTGTTGAATCCAGGTGGTGTTGATGTGGTGTTGAGTCCAGGTGGTGTTGAGTCCAGGTGGTGTTGAGTCCAGGTGGTGTTGAGTTGAGGTGGTGTTGAATCCAGGTGGTGTTGATGTGGTGTTGAGTCCAGGTGGTGTTGAGTCCAGGTGGTGTTGAGTCCAGGTGGTGTTGAGTCCAGGTGGTGTTGAGACCAGGTGGTGTTGAGTTGAGGTGGTGTTGAGTCCAGGTGGTGTTGAGTCCAGGTGGTGTTGAGTTGAGGTGGTGTTGAATCCAGGTGGTGTTGATGTGGTGTTGAGTCCAGGTGGTGTTGAGTCCAGGTGGTGTTGAGTCCAGGTGGTGTTGAGTCCAGGTGGTGTTGAGTCCAGGTGGTGTCGAGTTGAGGTGGTGTTGAGTCCAGGTGGTGTCAAGTTGAGGTGGTGTTGAGTCCAGGTGGTGTTGAGACCAGGTGGTGTTGAGTCCAGGTGGTGTTGAGTCCAGGTGGTGTTGAGTCCAGGTGGTGTTGAGGTGGTGTTGATGTGGTGTTGAGTCCAGGTGGTGTTGAGACCAGGTGGTGTTGAGTCCAGGTGGTGTTGAGTCCAGGTGGTGTTGAGTCCAGGTGGTGTTGAGTCCAGGTGGTGTTGAGGTGGTGTTGAGTCCAGGTGGTGTTGAGTCCAGGTGGTGTTGAGTCCAGGCGGTGTTGAGTCCAGGTGGTGTTGAGTCCAGGCGGTGTTGAGTCCAGGTGGTGTTGAGTCCAGGTGGTGTTGAGTCCAGGTGGTGTTGAGGTGGTGTTGAGTCCAGGCGGTGTTGAGTCCAGGTGGTGTTGAGTCCAGGTGGTGTTGAGTCCAGGTGGTGTTGAGTCCAGGTGGTATTAAGTTCAGGTGGCTCCCCACAAGAGATAAACCCAATAGAAAAACATGCAGAACAGATCGCTAATGCTGGAGCAAGAATATACTCAGCCATAATAGACTAAAAGTTATCGAAATACAAGTAAGTCAATAGTTATGGCGGTTGACTCCACGAAGATACAGGCCTCGTATCCTCAAATAGAGCTCTCGATAACCAGTCTTGAACACATGTTATACACGTGCTATAGGTACATACACTGTGAGGTGTGAAACATCTGCCTCTGTGAGGGGGGGGGGCAAGTTGAGGTCTAGGTGTTAGCTTAGGGGAATATGGAAGGAAGTATGGGGGTGAGGTGTTGAGAGAGGAAGGATGGGGGTGTTGAACACAATATGGTTTATACATGAACTCAGGATATGTTGTAGAGAGGGGAGACAGAGAGTTTTATCTCCCACACAAATATGCACTTGAACAATAGTAATGTTAATTTAATTGAAAGGTGGAACAGACAATGAGGGGGGAAAACTAAACATACTAATGTGCCTTATTGAAACAGAAGCAAACATACCAATGTGCCTTATTGAAAACAGAAGCAAACATACTAATGTCCCTTATTGAAAGAGAACCATGCTAATGTGCCTTATTGAAAGAGAACCAAACATGCTAATGTGCCTTATTGAAACAGAACCAAACATGTTAATGTGCCTTATTGAAACAGAACCAAACATGTCAATGTGCGTTATTGAAACAGAACACACACACACACCGCTGACAGCTGGATTCAATCCCAGAGTCTCTGGGGTGGTAGGCGAGCGCTTAGTCCACTGCGCTACCCAGCCGTGCCTAACTTGCTCAGTTTTAACCAGCCAGTAGTCTTAGGTTTCACTCAGGACCATTAACAGAGAAGCATAAAGAAAGGGATGACAGTGAGCTAATAGAGCATAGTCTGGTAATCGGAAGGTTCCTGGTTCGATTTCTCCTGACAGCGTGTCGAAGTGTCCTTGAGCAAGGCGCTTAACCCCTAACTGCTGCCGATGAGCAGGTTGGCACCAGTGGAGGCTGCTGACCAAATTTTTAGGTGAAGCACAAATTATTATATTATATTATATATTAAATTATATTTTTTAAACATCCCCAACGCTGCAACACCCCCATTCCTCCCAGGTGTCAGGCTCCTCATTCGCTTCCATTCATTTTGGGGACCATGTTTAAATATCATACTTCTGAAGTATAAACAAACTATATTGCTGTGACGATTTCAATAACACAGACCATTCTTAGAGTCAATGGTATGCAAAACTGTACATTGGAATATCTAACATGTATTTACCACCTTCCTCTGCACAAGGCCACAGATGGGTTTTATGTAACACAAGGACAATGAATGAATGAATGAATGAATGAATGAATGAATGAATGAATGAATGAATGAATGAATGAATGAATGAATGAATGAATGAATGAATGATGAATGAAAACTTTATTTAACAGATTGCAGAATGGGTACAATACAGTACGGCTCAATACACACAATTGTTAAGGGGATGCAGACCAGAGAAAGACTTTCGTCTTGTTTACATCAATTCAGTGCCACATACACACAGTCCTCATATCCCTCCTAGTTACACACAGTCATCATTATCCCTCCCATACAATACGCACAACACAACAGACTAACTCGTCTTGCTCAATACTTGTTTATGAGTTTTAAGAGACAGCACTGTAATCTCTCTCAACCAAAGCTCTACTAGTTAACAAAGATCTCCACCTTGCTATCTGAAACACTGACACCATTATCAACCTAATAATATCAACCTGATAATATTGAAACATTATCAATATAACGTTAGCTACCAACTTTAGCAGGGCTCCTAATAACACAAGATACATTTCACTATGAATTGAAAATGGGGGACCCTGATGTAAACAAGACGAAAGTCTTTATCTGGTCTGCATCTCCTTAATAATTATGTGTATTGAGCCGTACTGTATATTGTACCCATTCTGCAATCTGTTAAATAAAGTTTTCATTCATTCATGCCTTTTGAAAAGTGACATGGTCGATGTAGGAGTTATGATGCGGTTTCAATTCGGTTACAGTAACGTTACACAAACTGACATTCTAAAGCCAAGAAGACACGACTTACCCATATCGTTGAATAGTGCAGCTTCTCCATGTGACGAGTCCGACTCGAGCCGCTTGCATTAATCCCATGGAAAATGTAAACAATAGTGCATCGCGAGCCAGCTTGTTGCATCAAATTGATGTTTGGCTTTTGTCTCCCGAGTGACGTTGAACTACTACACTTCGGCTGCGTCCAGGCTAAGCACTGCAGGCTTTCGTTTTACAACGACTGAGATAAAAAAATATATATCATCAAACGATGCACAATGGAGAGGCATTGTTGTTATTGATATCATCTTCATCAATGTCATCAGCCCTGTTTAGACATTCACAAGACTTGCGTAACGACAAGTTATCTTCCTGAGATAAAAATTATTTTGAAAACAAGCTCGCTGCAGAGCCACATTACGGCACAAGAGAAACCATTATCTGATTGGGCCACAAGGCTGTCAATCATGCTAGCTGCAGAGCCACAGAACAGCCAAAGAGAAACCATTAGCTGATTGGTGGATTGAATGATTGACAGCCTTGTTATCCATTCAATGGCAAGAGTTTAACTGCACAGACCGTGCTTAGATGAAGTTAATAGCCTATTTTGATTCGCTGTTATTTATTATTTATTAACAATGGGTCACACCTGTGAAGTTTTCTTCACGAATAATTACTGCAGGCAATACTGCAGTGCAGGCCTGCTCAGAGCTGTCAATTTTGGCAATTTTTGAAGAAAAAAAAAATTCACTGGCATTTTTTTACAGAGGAAAACATTTATAATAAAAAAATAATAATAATAAAAAAGAAAAAAAATATATATATAGGTATATGTAAATTAATAATAATTATGAATTATGAGTGAATTTGTATTTCACGTGTTGTCATAGAGAAACCTCCACTGGTTGGCACCTTGCATGGTCCCCTCCGCCGTCGGTGTGTGAATGTGTGAGTGAATGTGTGAATGTGAGGCAATAAAATGTAAAGCGTTTTGGATAAAGCGCTATATAAATGCAGTCCAGCCCAAAAGGAGCAAACTAGTTACCACAGCAACCTAACATACACCTATGGAATAGGAACATTTTAAAATGAAACAATCTTATATAT
>NC_140181.1:74004025-74016525 GCF_963971535.1 Notolepis coatsorum
GGGTTGACAGTAGCCCCTTTCGTGACTGCGGTTTGCAAGCCTGGGGCTTTTGTGACCGCAGTCACTTGCTGGTGTGCCGCGACGAGTTTAAAAAAGAACTACCAAGCGTGATCGGGGGGCTGGGGGTCGGTCAAAAATATATCAGATATGAATTTCAAAGATACCCAGCGTACAATATGGGTTTAACACAGCTTTACAGTGGGGTCTGGAAGCTCGGAGTTGCTAATAAACAGTTTAAAACATTGTTCGAAAGTGTGTGGTACTTACAGAGCGAGCCGTGTATTTCCGCCATTGGTGTCACCGCGCATGCGCACCAGGCAGCCAAATGCCTGGTGAAATGCTGTGAAATGCTAGGTTGACAGCAAATCATAAGCAAGATAACAGGTTTATACCAAATATACAAGGGAGCCAAATTAAATCAAGTTTTTTTTTCTCATGCCAATGGAACGTGCAATGACATTTTGGAGGGCTCAACACAGTGGTTTTAACTCGTCTTTGTAAATGAGGGAAACCTCAATGCCTTTCTAGTTTAAATAGAGGTTATGGGGGCCATAGCCCGATCAGGCTACAGATGTCTTCGTCAACCTTATAGCCTGACAACTTTGGTGCACCAACATCCTTCTTAGGCTACATAGCAACATTTCCCCAATTCATAACATGAAATTGTACTTACAGGCTTGAGGTCAACGAAGGCTGACCGGGCCTCTTCGCTGGAGTGCCGCCTAAATTTTTTGTTGAGCCTATATACCGTCTGTGGGAACATGTCGGGTAGCAGCCTGAGGGCCAGTTCCCCTTTGGCATCTGTAGGTGAACAACAGAAAGTGTCAGAATGTTGTGGCCGGCACTCAATTGGTAATAATTTAAGACCTTTTCAAACAAACAAACAAATAAAACGACTGGAAAAAAATGATAACCAGAGTATTATTATCACAATTCATCAACTGAAATCGGCAAAAGCTACAACAAATGCAGATCTACAACCTGGAAGAAAAGCCATTTCCTATTTCGCAACTCAAGAGAAGGAATCGCTAACTTACCCAGTGTCATGTCATCGACAGGAAGGGGGAGTTTCCCATCTTGTTTCGCCAGCTGCAGGACTTTCTCTGCATATTCCGTCACCCATGTCTCAAACAACTTTGGTGCAGCCTCGCCATGCAGCACCAAGAAGTCCTGCGATATCTAAAAAAGATTTAGTTTGAAAGAAATTAGTGCTGTCAGGCGATTAAAAAAAATCGAATTAATTACAGGATTTGTAATTAATTAATCTAATTAACGCGATAAACTGACAGCCCTAAAAGAAATGTTATGTGACAGCTGATATTTTAAAGGCTAGTTCAACTCATTTAGATAAGTAGATGGGGAAATTAGGGTCAGGTTAAAAACTACCATTATGAATTATCATTGTAGATGCAATATGTTACAGTAGATCCATACCATGCCTGGGCTGGTGAGGCGAGGGTACTCCGTAATGACCTCTTCTATGTCCTTGGAGTGATTTCCCCGAATCCACTTGGCTCTGTAGAGGACGGTGTCCTTCATGTACTCCTGAACTTGAGTGAAGGGCTCCAGGTTATGTTTCAGCCACTCCCTTTGCTGCTGGGCCCTTTCTTCTGGCAGGGTCGATTCTATAGAAACATATATACAACACATTGTAAATTAACTATCTAAAAATGATCTCCGATTTCGTAACCCATTTTCACCAGTAGGACTTAGCACATTATTACAATCAGATCCTTTCCCTCCAGTCAGGCGCCCCGGCTGACCAGAGGGAGGTGCTATTGCCCAGCATTGTTGCATGTTTTGGTGAGGGGTTCAACAAGGTATATTAAACGAGGTAAAGTCAGAAATCAGCCATTTCTGCTCCATGGAGCCCCCCTTGAGGATTCATGTGCAGTAAGCTCCCCCTGGTGAAGAATATAGTTACCCCCTGGGGACACAGGAAAACATGGCCTTTTTTGCCGACCCCAGGTATTACCTGGTATGTATGCCCTGGGTGGCTCGTTGGCTTCAGGCATTCGCTGTCTGGACCCAGAACCCCGCCTCTTTCAGACATTCCGAAGCCTTTCTTCAATGAATCCAGTAGCTGGATAGTAGAAAGGTTTGCCATTCTTCATTCCCTTCCGGCCTTTGATGCACCATATGTCCTGGAAACGATAAGACAAGATAGAACTCTGTCACCCTTTGCAATGTTATGCTTAAATTATGGAAAAAGTCCTGTACCTGAAACAAAGAACAGGGAGGGGGGGGGGGGGATAAAATGCATCAACCCTGTACCTGGAGTACAATCAAATTGGATCTGATTGGTTTTCGTGCAGGAATGGAAAGTTTTGTATTGTAAAATGCCATACATTTTTTACAGCTATTTACAAACACAACACAAAATACTATACTTTATACTTATAGCACATGCATGATCCTGGTCTCTTTTGAAAGATTACATTCTGAAGTTTCTGATATAATAAAGAAAACTCACTTTTAGTGCTACTGAAATAGAGCAACATAGGTCTGAACTTGAGTTGTAGAAAAACTTGTTACTCAACAGGTTAACATTGGGTGTCCTGTATGTGATGCGAGAGAAAAATGACTCCTTATTTTCTACTAATATTACTACTCATCAAATGTTCCATTTCTCTATGAACTAGGCTGGAGGAAGAAAACTTACATAGCCACGGTCTGATCCATCGTTTAATGATGGGAATGTCCGCACCAAGGATTCTGCCAGGGCCTCTTTTATGTCCATGGTTGGCCTGTAAACATAGATCGAAACATTTCACCAGTCCTGGTATAACATAAAGCACAAATATAATGACTTGCTATAGATCAGAATGATAGGATAAAAAAAAATAAAAAAAAATATTATAATAATAATAATAATAATAATAATAATAATAATAATAATAATAATAATAATAATAATAATAATAATAATAATAATGATAATGATAATGATAATAATAATAATAATAATAATAATAATAATGATGATGATGATGATGATGATGATGATGATGATGATGATGATGATGGTAATAATAATAATAATAATAATAATAATAATAATAATAATAATAAAATAATAATAATAATAATAATAATAATAATAATAATAATAATAATAATAATAATAATAATAATAAAATAATAATAATAATAATAATAATAAATAAATAAATAAATAAATAAAATAAATATTAATTAATAAAATAATTTAATAATAATTATTATTATTAAATAAATAATTAAATACATATGAGTTATTATTTATTATTATATTATAAATAATTAAATAATTTTTTATTATTATTTATTATTATATTATATAAAAAAAAAAAAAAAAGCTATAGGCCTACAAGCCAAATTACATTATGAAACTCTCATTTGGGGGTCATTTTTAGCAGACGCTTTAGCTCTAAATGAGTCAAGTTATGCCTCCTAATCAACTCTAGACTTGACGTACCTCTCTCCAAACCTTTGGATCAGCAAATCCACCAGTATTTTGACCATGGCAATTCTTTTCTTTCCGAAGATGGAATCACCTTTATCCAGGCTCTCCAGAATTTGCCCGCCATTGGGAGCGGCAGAAAGAGCCGCTACGATATCCTGCAGAGACATGACAGAAACATGACAGCTGTTAAGGATGTGCTGTAGTACCATCAACCAATTTAACTCTGGCAGCATACAGATTTCTTCCTTGTGATGTACTAGCGGCATGTCCATGCGGTGTAGCCTACACATCTGAAGTTGTTGCCTCACGCCAAAAACACAGGGGATAGGCGGGAGCCTAGGCTGAGAACCCGTTCAAGGACTTCAGATTTCGGACATGTCACAAATCAAGGGTCAACATTTGATATTTAAAAACATTACCCTAGTCAAATATTAGCTAAATAAAATACTGACAAGAGTATAGATGAGTTAGTTTAAGTATTGAAGTTCTGAGAATGTACTGGCTCCAAGTGCTTCCAGATCCATCCATGCTTCTTGAACAACTTACAAATAGTGGAACCGGTCGTAGAATCACAATCTGGTCTGCTGCCCTCGATTCCTCTACGGTGGAGACCTCCTGGCTTGATCCAGAAGCTGCAAATTCCTCCATGGGGGATATGGTAGCAACAAGGCCTGTTGCAGGTGGCTCAGCATTCGAAGCCTTTTGCAGAAAAGAAAGGTTATCAGCTTAGAGGCATTTTAGGTTAAAGTGAGTTGTTGTGTACAGATACAAAATATATTTGCAGTCAGCAGTGTTGTTTTCCATTTAACCGATTGACACCCAAGATGGCCAATAGCCTACACACATGGAAAAATTTAAATACTGGTGAAGATTTATTTTGTCATAGGGTTTAAAGTGGTTAGTGTTTAGTTGTAGAACTATTTTAATTAAACACATTCTTACTTACAACAATTAATGTCATCTCAGTAGTCCAAGGAGTGTCCCCATCCCAGCAGTCCAACAATGTATCTCAGTCATCGAAGAGTTGTAGCAGAGTAAGGCAGTCCACAGCATGAAACTAAAGACTAACTATTCAAAATATGTTGGTAATATATACTGTAGACTATCACTGTGTTTCTAGTAAATCAAGGCAGTGTTTCTTTCCTGATTTTTTTCCTCACTATTTACAAGTGGCAGTGGCCATTCAGATGGCCATTCACAGTCTAAAAACGTCTATAGCGCAGAGAGATGAATAAAGTGTCAACATCTCTGTATGACTGGACTGCATGTAGTGGGTGATGATCAAGCAGCTCTTTCACATCGATAGCCAACAAATCTTTGGTTTGGATCACACTGTAAGCAAAGAAATGCTTCTCAAACCCCATTGTCTCCCACCTCTGAACAACTAGCTTTACAGATGGCTCTAAAACCAAAATGGCTTTAATAAGCCCAAACTGAGGCTCTCCATCTTGGTCATAGGACATAAACACTGTCATGCCTGGTCTGTATGTTGTACCCTTAACAGTGACCCTGGCCGGTACATACAATTCAGCGAAAAGGGGGATTCCTGTGAGACCACTTTGAATTTTATTATAGCCTTCAAAATGAGCCAGAAAGGTAGTATACCCTGGACCAATTTCTGTGTTGTGGCTTAACACAGACCCACACATGAAACTGTAGCATTGCATTATCTGATGTCGATAAGCCATGGTTTTGCTAATGTTGCGGAAGTTGCAAGTGACATGACTGACTTGTTTGAAGAATCCATGTCTTGCCTCAAAGCGCATTACCCACAAATGGATCAATGGTCCAAGTGTTCGAATTGCTTTTGGATAATGAAGCATGAAATGGTGTTTTGGGCACAAATGCAAAGCAAATAGATCCAGGAAAAGAGAGTGATGCTCTTCAATGATTATACTCATGTACTGTGTTGCTGCATGAGTAACAGATGGAGAGAAGATGATCTCCATGCACATTAATAGGAGTAGGAGAAGTTCCCATTCCTTATTTTCTGTAGGGATAAGGTCACCGATGATTACTGGAAGTAACCTTAGTAGACACCACATCTGAGCTGCAGACTGATGCAGAGGGCTTCCAAGGTTCTTTAAATCATTCTTACTTATTACAGAGGGCTTGTTTCCCACATCACAAAAGCCATAATCAAAGCTGGTGATATGATAGTTTAGCTTATCTAGTGAGATAAGCTTTTGTTCTATGAGTGCATTTAACACAAGTTTAAATTCGTATGGCCCTACCCCTTCGAGAATGTCATGCATTATGTCCAGTGCCATATTGTCCGTAACATGATAAAAAGACAGACTGTTGAGGACACTGTCTCTTTTAAGGCCTGTCTGAGAGGGGATGTCTGTCCGTAAATCCTCTGCGTGAGTATTCACATCTCGGGACAGCATATCGTCTACCTGTGTCTGTACTTTCAAGACATCTCTGTGTATTTTGCATAAACGGCACACATGGTTCCCCGAAAAACTCTCTATGTAACCAAGTATTGCGTTCAATCCTAAATTGTCTCCCACTACCTGAACAACGGCGAATTTGACAACGCCTTGGAAGCTAGGCGTGTTAACAGTTATGCCATCCCTCTCAAGACACTTTAGTTCTTCCACAATAGGGCGCAACACTGCATCAATGCCATAGGTTTTTGCATCATCTGATTTATAGACTGCCAACAAGAAGTGTGACTGCAAATTGGATAGGATGTCTGGTGGCAAACTCTTCAAGATAAAATATATAAATCCTAACTTGTGAACCCCAGTCTTTGACCTGAGGGGGTTCACAGTTTCACAATCATCATTGTATAACAGCAATGGGATTGACACCTCTTTCAAAAAGAGTGGATGATTTTTACAGAAATCTCCATCAAATATATCCTGAAGAGCATCACTCTCTCTCTGTTGCCATTCCATCATGGCCTGTAAAACACCAGGAAGCTCCAGTATCTTGACCAGAAGACGCTTTAGTGGAATACGCTGAAAGGTATCAGTCAGAGCAACTTGTCGAACGGTGCCAGTGGCAGAGTCTCTCCGCTATACAAAGGTTTGGTTATCGGAGAAACACTCCTCAATTGGCTGGATGAAGTTCCCAGAGTTAGTAAAATACCTAATCTGTTTATAGTCTGTCTCCAGACCCTCGAAAGGGTTAGCTGCATCTAAAAAGTCCTGCCTGAGCTCCTCTACCTGTGGGTTTTGATCATGCCCAAACTGACTGAAAAGCGACATGGTCTTTGTTTGTAGTCTGCTCACTAAATCTCCAATTAAACTTGAGGTTTGCTGAACCACAACATTTATATTTGTAAAGGTCTGGGAAGATTTTGATCTAAGATGAGCTATAAAATGGGATACTCTCTCTGTGATTCCCTCTTGCTCTAGTTCGTCCCATTCATCATCATTATCTTCATCTTCCGCCATTTGTTCACCCTCACCTTGCCGTACTAGCTCTTCAGCATCGAAAGTATTAGCAGCCTGATTTGGTACGTTAGGTGGCTGGGCCAGGGCCTGGTTGTCGTTATGTTCTACTTGCAAGTGCTTTCTGTAAGACCGAATGAAAGAAAATGTTCTGCTACAAACTCCCTCACAACATTGGAAATAAGTGGACGAAGCGTTTATATTGTGTGCTACTCGTAAATGTGAAAAGAGAGACTTGGCATCACCAGGAATTAGCCTTTTGCATTTAAAGCATGTATACGCCATCAGCCTTGATGTTAGAACACTTAGTGATCACTTACAAATTCTCTGTAAAGTTTTGAGAACTTGAGCCTGGGGCCTATTTTGGGGATGAGGTTCCGGATTGTTTCGCCATCTAAAAGGTGAAACGCCTCCTCATCGATATCTTGATCTGAAAGACAAAGACAGAAAACAAAAATACTTTTACAGTAATTTCAGTGCCATCCAGTGGCAGCTAACTCCAACACAGGACCAGGCTGGCAGGACCAGAGAACCAAGATAAGGGAACAGAATAATGTGTGTGTGCATGCATGTGTGTTGAAACCCTATACAATACTGCTTTGTCATGGAAACATTTGAATGGTCAAGAAAGTAAAAATTCTCACCTTTAAAACTGTCTGTGAGCTCTGGCAATTGCCACTCAATAAGCTTTTCTGTGACAAAGCTGTCCATCAAGACTGGCCTGAAACAAAAGAGAAAGCAATGTGGAAATGAACACATCTGGGTAAGCCATTTTAAGTTTATTAGTGAATCTTAAAAGTGAGGAACCAGCTGACTTGATTAAAGGGGCGTGTTTAAAACGGCCATTTTGTTTAGTTAAGTGCCCCCATTAAGGGACTGTTTCCTGTTTACTAGTAGCATCTGATTTGCTGAGTGAGCCATTAAGAGCCTGCCCTGTTTAAAAGCAGAGGTCCACACTGTGTTGAAGTCACTCTGTACTGGGCTCTGTTAAGGAAGGACAGGACACTCTCACTGAGAAACATTGCTTTATACTGAAAACTAGGGTAAGCCATTTTAAGTTTATTAGTGAATCTTAAAAGTGAGGAACCAGCTGACTTGATTAAAGGGGCGTGTTTAAAACGGCCATTTTGTTTTGTTAAGTGCCCCCATTAAGGGCCAGGTGTTAAGACAGCACTAATTAGTGATAGTGATTTAAAGGCTTGCTGGTGTAGCGTCAGCGAAGCGTCGAGAAACGAAGAGGGACAAAGAGGAGGAGTTATCCTGGAGTTCACCGCCGAGGGATCCACCGATCCACCCAGTGCTAAGTACACCATAATCCTATATTTCCCTCCCACACTGCTATTTCTCTACTTCCTCCCTGCCACTCTCGACAATACAATGTGTCTCATACCTATATCCACAATCTGCTCCTCCAGAACTGACTCTACCCATCCACGACAGTTTGCTAGTAACCCGGCTAATCTCTCCTACCCTCCTACAGCCACTAATACACCTGTCACAGTACGGGGAGGCTTATGGAATTGTCAATCAGCAGTCAAGAAAGCTGACTTCATTACTGCCTACGCCCATAGTCTAAATCTGCAGCTCCTGGCTCTAACTGAGACCTGGATAACCCCCAATAACTCATCAACACCTGCAGCATTATCTACAAACTATAACTTCACTCACACACCTCGACCTTCCAGACGGGGTGGAGGCACTGCCCTCATGACATCTCCTTCATGGGCTACAAACGTAACACCACTCCCAGAACTGTCACTCTCCTCTCTCGAATATCATGCAGTATCTGTCTCTAATCCTTTCAATCTCACCATTGTTACACTCTACCGCCCTCCAGGTCCGCTCGATCACTTCACAGATGAGCTGGACATGCTTCTTAGCTCCTTACCGGAAGATGGTACCCCTCTCCTTCTACTGGGCGACTTCAACCTGCCTGACTCATCTCAGTCAGTCATAGTAGTCTCCCTCCTACAATCGTTTGACCTGACTCCCACTGCCATGCCTCCCACCCACAAAGCAGGCAACTCCTTGGATCTCATATTTTCCCGTAACTCCAGCATCATTAACACCACGGTAACTCCCCTACATGTATCTGACCATTCCTTCATATCCTTCTCACTAACTCTCATGCTTAACCGAAAGGTCTTCACCCCAACTCAAACAGTCTCACTCAGACGCAACCTGCCCTCCCTATCCCCCTCCACCCTCTCCTCTGACATACTATCCGCTCTACCTTTGAGTGACACCTTCTCTGCTCTCTCCACAGAGATGGCAACCTCCACCCTCCTTTCAGCCCTGGCAACCTCCTTCGACAAGCTCTGTCCCCTCGTTGAGAAACCTGCCCGCCGTTCCCCACCCAGTCCATGGCTGACAGATCCAGTGAGAGAACAAAGACAGGTCCTGAGAGCAGCTGAAAGGAAGTATAGAAAGTCACGCCTCACTGCTGACATCGACACATATCACAACCTCTTGTTAACATTCTCCAAAACCATCACTAATGCCAAAGCTTCTTTCTTCCACCATAGGATCGAGGCCTCTGCCAAGAATCTTCGCAAACTGCATGCTACCATGTCCTCCCTCCTCACTCCCCCCCCACCCCCCCCTCCCTCATCTTTCTCTGCCGAAGACTTTGCGATCTTCTTTGAGGAAAAAGTGGAGAACATCCGCAGCTCCTTCTCCCAACCCCCACCCATTCCAAATGCTGAATCGAGAACCTCATCCTTCACTCTGTCATCTTTCTCTCCCATTACAGAAGCAGAGACCCTGACACTGGTAACGTCAAACCGTCCGACTACTTGCCAGCTGGACCAGCTACCCTCCCCACTCCTCCAGACCATAGCACCAGACATCCTCCCATTCCTAACTGCAACCATCAACTCCTCACTCAACTCGGGGGTGGTCCCCACCTCCCTAAAACAAGCCAGAGTCACGCCGCTCATAAAAAAACCAACCCTGAACCCTACTGTCATAGGCAACTACCGTCCTGTCTCTCTTCTCTCCTTCCTTTCTAAAACACTTGAACGTGCTGTATCCAACCAACTTACTACTTATCTCTTACAGAATGACCTCCTAGACCCTAATCAGTCAGGCTTCAGGACTGGTCACTCCACAGAGACAGCCCTCATTGCGGTCACAGAGGCACTTCACTTAGCAAAAGCGAAAGGCCTCTCCTCTGTCCTGATTCTCCTAGATCTATCTGCAGCCTTCGACACAGTCAACCACCAGATCCTCCTTGCGGCCCTCGCAGGAATGGGAGTGGCTGGCTCTGCGCTGACATGGCTGTCATCATACCTCAATGACCGCTCCTACCAAGTGTCATGGAGAGGGACCCTGTCGGCCACCCGCCCCCTGCGGACGGGTGTCCCCCAGGGCTCGGTTTTAGGACCCCTTCTCTTCTCCCTCTACACTAAATCACTGGGTAACATTATCACGTCTCATGGCTTCTCCTACCATTGTTATGCCGACGATACTCAACTCTTCCTCTCCTTCCCTCCCTCAGATATCCACGTCTCTGTGCGGATCTCGGCCTGTCTGTCCGACATCTCAGCCTGGATGACGTCCAACCACCTCAAACTGAACCTAAGCAAAACAGAATTGCTCCACCTGCCGGCCAAATCCTCCCCCCTAACCGACCTTTCAATCACAGTCGAGAATGCAGCTGTGACTGCGTCCCCGACCGCCAAGAACCTTGGTGTTGTCCTCGACGACCAGTTGAACTTCTCTGCTCACATCGCAGCGACGACCAGAACCTGCCGATTCCTCCTGAGCAACGTCAGAAGGATACGCCCCTTCCTGACAAAAGAAGCCACCCAACTCCTCGTCCAATCAACAGTCATCTCCCGCCTCGACTACTGCAATGCACTGCTCGCTGGCCTCCCGGCCACTGCCACTAAGCCTCTTCAACTCATTCAGAACGCAGCGGCCCGCCTGATCTCAAACCTACCGAAGTCGGCCCATGTCACCCCACTTCTTAGGGACCTGCACTGGCTCCCCATTGCTGCACGAATCCGCTTCAAGGCCCTCGACCTAGCATACCGTGCGGCAAAGGGAACCGCTCCCGCCTACCTCCGGTCAATGGTCTCTAACTACACACCCTCAAGACCCCTACGCTCTGCATCTTCTGGCCGCCTCAGACCTACTCCTATCCAAGCTCCGGGAGGGTCATCAAAGAGAAGTCGCCTATTCTCAGTCCTTGCCCCACAATGGTGGAATGAACTACCCACCCCAGTTAGGACAGCCGAATCACGTCCAATCTTTCGCCGTCGACTAAAGACGCACTTCTTCAACCATTATCTGAATTAAAAAAAAAAAAAAAAAAAAAAAATCTAACCCTAACTAACCGTACGGTCATGCACTTGTCCTAATAAACTAACCTACACTGTAGCACTCAACACTTTGATGAACATTGTTGCTCAGCTGATAGAGTTGTGCCCTTCCTGATGGCTTGTCGTACAGAACTTGTAAGTCGCTTTGGATAAAAGCGTCAGCTAAATGACTAAATGTAAATGTAAATGTAAATCTGCAATTAATTAATGCCTCATGCCCAAGTACTCAGCCACGTGTGAACGATAGGCCAAGTATACTTGCTGACATAGCAGCCTAGAATATTTAGCACTGAATTCAGGTGTAAAAAGCCTCACCACATGTCTGGCTTCCGCAGTCTACTGCTTAATTTAGTATAGGATGTTGTAAATTGATGCCCGAATCGCGGGACATTAGAGAGATGATGGAAATGTAGACCTCAAAATGGCGCAAAATGGCGCAAAATGGCGCTAAATCTCAGTATGTAGCTAGCTAGCGAACCAGCTATGTCACCGCATTGAGAGGACAACAGCTTTATTACACACATATGGTTAATAAAGATATCAATCATATAACGTTACACAGCTATAGATAGTCTCCAGTTAATCTGGTATCATTACAACCCAAAACACGGTAAAATTAGCAATAACAGTAACGTTACTAGTACTGGCTAACTAGGCCTAGCTACTAGCCAGAACCTTTGTAATACTCATAGACTTGGTCACTTTCGGTAGCATGCTTGAACGGTAATGATTTATGTGTCGTGTCGTGTCGTGTGGCTTATTTATTAATAGAGGTTACCACATATTTTTTACAAGGTTAGAGATTAACCGATTATAGAAATGAGTAGCTAAGTTGCAACTTGCTGATGACGCGACAGATAGCTGTGAAGAGCTAGCTAATTTAGTTCCACAACGTTCACAGTGCATGGTTAACACGACGCAATAGGCACAATGGATGGGTTGAGATATAAATACTGTGCTAACGAAACGAGATCTTACCTTGAGTCAGTGAAGTCTTTTCCGTGATCGTGAAGAGGGTTTGTTGAACCGTGTTGACTGTGAACGTGGGACCGTGTTGACTGTGAACGTGAACATGACCCTCTGACTGACTGGAACAAAAGGCATGTACAATAGTTCCCAGTGGGGGAGCGGTGTAGCTTTGCAGATCCCGGCGGAAACACCCAGCTCTCTGACCCAACACATGGGTTATGTCTCTGAAAATTGACCCATAATTATTATAACTCACAAATTGGGTCAAAATTTGGGTCAAAATTAAATCTCAATAACCCAAATAATGGTTATGCTCAGAGAATTAACCCATCATTTTAACCCAACACGATTAACCAAGAA